>NC_079514.1:8807862-9029422 GCF_000801105.2 Raphanus sativus
TTTTATTTTGTTACATTATTCAAATAACCAAATAACGAACATGTGCGTACATAAAACATTAACACAAAACTCAGTGTAAACTGTTGTTCCGATCTTTGGTCACATTCCAGTAAAAGTGAACATTAACTTGTTAGATTCATAAATCGATAACAATACCCCGAACCGCTTGTCGTAGCCCTTTATGTCCTAATGCATTTGGTGATGGTGGATGTGTTAGCTGAACATTATGTGGAACCCGCATCTCCGATGAATGCCCTGTGATGCACATCGATCCTGACCCGTCTTGTTGCCAGTAGACTTCAACCATTACTCCACTTGGATTCTCTGCGTTTTCTGTGTCAGGGATCCCAACAAATCTGGCTCCCACGGGTATCTGTACATTGACCATATAACTTATTAGAATTCCTCAACCATGTTTCATTTTGAACTAATAAAATGTATATAATATACATGTAGAGTTGGATATACCTCTAGTGAGATGCCAGATTCTAACTCGAGAGTAACCATGGTTCCTTCAACGGTTGCACTTTCCAGTTCAGCTCGTCTAGCTATGTTCAGAAACACTTCTTCAAGAGTTGCAAGCCCGAGCTGTATGTCTGAGATTCCAAACTCAGATTCTCTGTTTTCTAGCTCCTCGAAAAACCCCTATTTGTGGAGAAAAGGATGATGAATATCATAGGTAGATGAAGACGATGATATCATATATTAGAGCTTTTTTTCTGATACATCCTTACCGTAAGAAGTTTCTCTTTGTCGTGGGGGATAACAAAAGTCATGAAAGCCTTGTTTTCATCTGCTGGCTCAACTTTCAAATGCTGCATATAATCATTCTTCTTTAGGTCAAAAATAAATCTTATTTAGGTCAAATCGGCCATATTAAAAAACGTTTGAGTGTGTATGCGTGCCTCGTTAAAGAATCTCTTCACTGGCTCATGCAAATCTCCAGAAGCATTGCTATTGTCCTTTTTGCTTTCAATGAAGCTAACGGTAGCAACAAAACCAGTTCCGAAGCGAGATTTTAACCTGATTGAGGTACCAATGCAGCGGAGCCTGCCCTTAGCCATGATCCCTATTCGGTCGCTTAAAATATCAGCTTCTTCCATGGAATGCGTGGTCAGTATGATGGCACGGCCTTTCTTTGAATCTTGTATAATGTCCCACACATGTCTCCTCGTGATAGGGTCCATGCCAGTTGTCTACAATCCGTATATAAGTACACCATCTTAAATCAATTTGTATGTATAGATAATTAATAAACACATTAAAAGAGGAGTTAGCATGTGACATGCCGGTTCATCTAGGAAGACCAGCTTGGGATCACCAATGAGTGCAACTGCAACACTGAGTCGGCGCTTCATCCCACCACTGTAGCTTCCTGCTCTAACTTTGGCCGCTCCTGTCAGTTTTACATCAGCCAGTAACTTCTCAGCGGTCTGTAAAAAAAAAACAAGTTAGTAAAAGACATGTAAAGAAGTGTGCATAAATTTTCAATTCAATCACTAGACATCCCAGCAACATTTATGAGATGATATTCAGGTGACATAGTACCGAGTTGATAGATGCAGGCGGCAACCCTTTGATGCTAGCAAAGAGGTGGAGGTGTTCTTCACTTGATAAAGCATCCCAAAGGATATCAAACTGTAAGAAAAAAGACATGAAACACATTTACGCTGAACAATTACACTATTGTCGAAGAAGCTCCGTTGTTATTAAGTAAACTGAAACTTATCTACCTGAGGACACACTCCTATCATTTTACGAATGTTCGACATACCAACAGAGCTTCTTACGGAATCTCCATATATAAGAGCTGTTTTAATTCAAATCAAATTGATCTTTGTTAATTATTAGAATGGTTAAAATAAGTTTTGGAAACTAGCTTCTTGTCATGCAGATCCTTACCATCCCCACCAGTAATTGGATTTATGCCAGTCAAACAGCTGATAGAAGTTGTCTTCCCTGCACCATTGGGTCCAAGAAGACAAAACAACTGGTCTTTGGCTATATTCATCCATAAACCCTAAACATATTCCATGATCTATTTTAGCCAAAAAAAAAACGAATGGAACTGTTGCTGTAAATTACATTTTCATGTAAGTTGCTGTAAATTACATTTTCATGTAAGAAACGATAAGGGACAATGATCATATTAGGCTTTGTGCAATAGTCATGACATATAATATAAAACCCACTAACTTTGTCAACAAGAACGATTACCTTTACAGCATGAAAAGGAGATGTTTTGGTGCATTTACAACAACCAAGTTTTGTAGTTCCTGGATATGTCTTAGCAAGACCATGAATCTGAACTGCAATGCTAGGATCGACTATTCCATCCATTGCTTGTTGCTTAACTAGTGTCTCCTCTTCAAGCACATCCTCGTCCTCTGGCGCTACATGCTCAACGGGTGGAACTGAACCAATACAGCTAAAAATGCTGCCTTCTGTAAAGTGTATATAGGAGCATGATTGGGGTTTATATTTTCCAACAAAGTAAACGACTGCTCAGGAGACCTATGAGGAGACAATACCTTCCACTTTATTGCCTCCTTTACCAGTCCAGTAACCAGGTGTTAAAAAATAGAAGATGGGTTTTCTTACACCGGACGCGTTGGGAATGATATTGTCAAAGTAGATGGCGAGAACAAACCAGAAAAGGAATGTCCCAACTTGCCACTGGTAGATAATATCCTACAAAAAGATTTTCAAGTAGTGGTTTGAGAAAAAAAAGAGTTAAGAAAGTATTTAATGAATGTCCGTCCACATACAATTGAAAGTACACAAGTTGACATGCCCCCTTCGCATACAGCTCTTTCACTCCAGCTAATTCCAGAACTTGCTGGAGTTGAAGTTGCATCAAGAAGAAGCTTAAGTCCCGCAGAAAAAGTGTTGGGTGGGAAGAGTGACCAAATCGCCCGGCGAGAAGCAGGATAAGCGTTGGAGTAGGGGAATCCAGTAGCTGATACAATCTGAGCATTTAGAAATGGTAACTAGTAAGAAGAAGTCGTACACGATTTGAGGAACTAGGTTAAAGCTAAGAGAATCAAACCTGTGTGATAAAGCCAATGAGAAACACAAGGAAACCAACTGTTGTAGCTGAAGATGATTTGCTAATGAAAGATGATAGCACGAACGCTAGGCCAATCTAGTAACACAAAGGATAGATAAGTTTTAAGTGATAACCCAGAAATAATCAATGGAAAATAATTAAGAATGATGAGGATCTTTAATTACCATATTAAACTGAAAAAGTAAGAAAAGTAGGAAGACAACAAAAAAACTGTTTTTCAAGAAAAAGGCGAATCGGAACATCATTCCAAAGAGGACTAAGAAGAGTGATGATACAAATGTGAGGAGTCCTTCCCATGTGAGCCATGATAACCAATAAGCTGTATCAAAAACTCCCATCATTGTCATGGCCTGACGAAGTTTTAGCTCTTTCTCCGTAACAAGAGAACCGAGCTGGAGAACAAAGCCAAACATGGAGAAGGCAAGAAAAAAGATTGGTCCCATTACTTTGAGTGCAGAGATAGCTTCAGCTATAATAGCTGGCCGTGCAAATTCTTTAAATCCAAAACCCCAGCCAAACTTTGGATCTGAAATAGTGAAAATACAAAAAAAAAAAGTCAAAAAGAAGACATGTACATTTATGGATTTCCAACTAAAAAGTAATTAAAAACTAATTGATGATAAGTGAATTTGTAGACATTTCAACTTATTAGTACTAGTTATGAGTTTTTCAATTTTCAATATGATACTTTGTCTCTAAGCTCAAAGGTTTCAAGATGGTACCTCCAATTAAAGACCTCGCAATCTCACGCTCTGCAGCTATTTGAAGAGGAACAAGGAACTTAAAAGTTGGATCTTCAACACGACCACGTTTTTTCTCCGATGAGGAATTTGTCTGAACTCCATAGCTGATTATTGTAGCATTCCTTTCCACAAAATGCAAAGCTCCTGGGACTTGCAAAGGATGTGACATAAACCATGCATCGACCTCCTCAGGTGCTTTGAATGATTGAACCTGAGAAAAACACACACACACACATACACAAGAGAAACATTTCAGCACCTTTATTAAGTTAAAACTAAAAATAACCAAACATAATAAGAACCTAACCTTGTTGGTCGGAATTGGTCTCCCCGGATTGTTAGCCATGATTGCAGAGACGATGTCAGTCACACGACGGCTATCGTTACCACTCCATAAGAAGTCGTAGCAAGGAAGCTTCACGAAGAACTTATCCTCACAAGGAAGAATAGGCGGCGAAAACAGAAGCGTGGGATCGGTTACGTTCTTGTAGGCACTTGAGGATGCTTCGCTCGCCTTCATAGCTTCCTCGATACAGAATATGACAAGGATGAAGAAGAATGATGAGAAAAGCTGAAGACACGTAGATCTCATGTTCCTCCATGATAGCAGCAGGTTCTTCTTAAACAACGCCGTGAACTGCTGATACAGAAGCGGTAAACCTTGTTGCAAAACCATTATCAAGATTTTTTTTGGTTAGTTTTCAAAAAACATAATATGAGAAACGTTTTCTCTTCTGTTAATTCTATACCTATTCTATATCTAAGAATACGTAAGGTAACATCTAAAAAAAAGGTTTACGGACATGCGATCTTTTCTTTCCAATTTTTAAGGTCCACGTTAAACTATGTTTATTTCACATATGACCTATTTTGGGCAGTTCTATTTGTTTATTTTTTTCCTTATAATTGATTATATATTGTGATCTTTCATCTTCAATTTTTAATGGTTTGACTATTCTCCCACGTTTTTTCTTTCTTCATTGATGGCTGATCCTAGTCCCGCAAGTTTTGGGACGCAGGCAAATGCGTTACTCAGGAAAAACTTAACGTACCAGGTCGGTTTTCTCTGATAATTATTAGGCGGTCCTGAAATTTTAAAGGTTATAAGTAATTAGTATTAGTTCTTCTTTTTTTCACAAATTTGGAAACGTATGTGCAGGACTACCCTGGTTATTATCCCCTAATTGTTATGTAAAACTATCTTTTTTATTAAACTCATGGAAATTGAACTGCAGAGGAAACATATATGGACGCTCATCCTAGTTCCACTCTTCCTCTGCTTAATTCTCCTAGCGATTCAGCATGTGATGGATGCGCTCATGAAGAGTGTCTCTGATATGGCTGGTGACTGTAAAAGTAACCCTAATTTATCTGGTGGTAAGTGTCCCATCCCAAACCCTCCAATGTTGCCTCCCATGTTGCAGATTCCACAACATGAACTCCGTTCTGTTAAAACCGATTTTCTTCCCTACAAAGACCTCCCTGACAAGTCATGTAGAGGAACAATGGGAGGATCTTGTCCGGTAACTATACTTATGACTGGTGACAAACAGCCCCTTGGTAAATGTATATACTTCTCTTCCTTGTTTGATAAGTAACTTTTATTTCTCCTTGTTGCATGCGAAACTTACCCAAGCGTGTTCTCTTTCAGCTTTATCCGCGAATATATTTTCTACCTCTTTCGCGGTTAATTCCTCCGACCTCTTGCCTACTTTAGCCAATAATGTCTTGGTATGTCTTTCTTTTTGAGGCTGCTATGGCCATCTCTGAGATTTATGGAGTCTGAAACAATTACTAAACCATTTTTCTTTTAATCATTTGGAGGCCTAATTATATATACATATTAACCATTAATATTTTGGAGGCCATAGGTGAATGTTTAATCTGGCTAATGCTCATGACCACCTCTGGATATATATGTCTGAATTTGAGTGCAAGAGTCTACATTCATTCCATCTCCTTTTTTTCAGGGCACAACAATCGCAGCAGATAAAAACAATTACGCAGATCCAGGGCTTGCCTCAGGTCTCCTTATCTACAGTATCCAACCTCTTTGCAATGCAAACTCTACATGGCCACTCTCTCTTGAAAAAATCCAGACAGGTATTTCTTTTACCTCTTGCTTGTGATGTAACTGATGTTCAAAGGGAAAGTTTGACTTGAGAGATGATAAACTAACCTGAATTGGTTCGTGTCCTAAATATCCCCCCAGAGGTGAAGTGTGTTCAAGGGTTGTGTCTCTGGAGAAATAACTCTGCAGATGTCAATAATGAGCTTTTCAAGGGTAGTTATAGGGGAAACCCTGCTGGAATTACAAATGAGATCGCTGCAGGTTTCGAATTTTTCTTCCATATATTACATTTTATGTACTATCTTCATCGCGTATACTTAGGATCCACCTCAACTTTTCTATGCATTAGCATACGATCTCATGAGTACGGATAAGAGGAACTTCAATGTGACCATCTGGTATAACTCAACCTACAAAGACGAGTTTTCAATTGGGCCTGTGAAGCTGATCCGAGTTCCCCGATCTATCAATCTGGTACAATATATTGTACTCTCAAGACATATGCATCCACTTACAATCGTGTTTCTCTCATTGTTTTTTTTTTTTTTTTTTTGCCAAGGATTTGAATTTCATATAAATATGAGAAGAGTTTGTAAGACTTTACAAAATAATATAAGCTAGATGGGATGCACTTCGGCAAAAAAAGATTAAAAACAAAGTGTAACCCATAATAGAAGATTTCTAGTCATTCCTTAGCCAAGTGAGCATAAGGTTTTTGAAGCTCTTCTTGCTGTGTTGTTTCCCCAAGATTGTATCTCTGATATTGCGATCAATGAGCTTGTAAATCGTTTGGGGAGTAGACGAGATCCCGTCATGCAGACGTTTGTTTCTTTCTCCCCAAATACTATAGATAGTGGCGTGAGCAACCATCCTTTTAAGTATCCTAGGAGCAGTGGAATCCCTGAGAGATAGCCACTCAACAAAAGATGTCCAAGTGATGAAGCAAGAGTGAGTATAACCCAGCCTTCTCAGAATTAGAACCCAAACCTGTTGACTGAGTTCACATCGTAGGAGTAGATGGTCTCTGTTTTCAGGCAATGTATTACAGAGACAGCAGTTTGTCGAGATCCCGAGACCCCAGCTTGCGAGTCTGACTCTAGTCGGCAATCTATCGTACTGTGCAATCCACATGAGGAAGGCATGACGAGGCATTGCCATCTTAAACCAAACGCTGTCTGACCAAGTGACTAGAGGAGCTCTGTTTCTAATCGCCTCCCAAGTGCGAGAGGCAGAGTAGTGTTCTAAATTATCTCCATCAACAACCCAGTAGTAGATGTCCTCTGTAGACGACGTTGACGGTAGTGGAATACTCGTGAGATGAATATGGAGGTTCTCTGCAGCAGGTGACCGTGCACCTCTTAATCTCCAACCATTATCATCGCAACTATCAGCAACTGAAGCAAATAGAGGAATCGAGAGTTCACGAGGCCCTGTGTCACCAAACAGAGTGATTAACCGGCCAAGCGGTGTCCATATATCCCACCAAAAGCTTATGCGTTCACCATTTCCCACCTCTGCCCGTAAGAAGTTTGCAGCTAAGGGTATCAGGTTCAAAAGAGATCTCCATGTCCCTGAGCCCGCTTTGTTAGCGTCTAAACTCCATAAACTCTCATCTCCAATCCTGTATTTTTTAATCCATGAAGCCCACAGAGATGGATTTGGAATATATAACATCCAGAGCAGCTTCAGACATAGAGTCTTGTTCCAGATTTCGAGATTTCTAAAGCCAAGCCCCCCCTCTTTTTTGGGTAAACAAACTGTACTCCATGCAATCTTCGCCACTCCACAATCAGTTACCTTACCAGTCCAAAGAAACCGGGAGCACAAACTCTGGATCTGTTGTAAGCAGCCTTTAGGGAGAACAAAAGCCGAGGTCCAGAAATTTATAGTGCCATTGATAACCGACTTAACCAACTCCGCTCGACCAGCATAAGATAATTTCCTAGAAGACCAAGCAGTAAAATGACCCGATATTTTCACCAAGAGGGGCCTGTATTCTGAGATTCGCAGCTTGCGGTGCATAAGGGGAAGCCCGAGGTAGCGGACAGGCATTGAACCAAGAGTGAAACCGAGACTTGTCAGGTCAGTAGTTTCAGCTTGGTTCAAGCCGCCCACATAGAGTTCCGTCTTTTCTTTGTTCATTCTCAGACCAGACCAAGTCGCAAATAGCTCCATAGTGTCAACAATATTATCCAGGGAGTTCTTCTCACCATCAAAAAATATCATTAGATCGTCGGCAAAAGCTAGATGGGTTACCTCCAGTTCTGCAGTCTTCGGGTGATAGCCAATATCCCCTGCTCTGAACTTTGAGTTTAGCATTTGAGAGAATACTTCCAGCGCAATAACAAAGAGATATGGAGATAGCGGGTCTCCCTGGCGTAATCCCTTTGCTCCCTTGAAATAGCCACACAGTTCCCCATTAACTGAAATAGAAAATCTGGTTGTCGTTATACACTGAGAGATCAACTGCCGGAAATGTCTAGGAAACTCGAGAGCTTCGAGAGTGTTTAGATGAAGTCCCAATTGATTGAATCAAATGCCTTTTGCAGATCCACCTTTAGTAGACATCGCTTTGAGATATCTTTCCATTTATAACCAGCCACAAGCTCCGTCGCTAATAGAACATTTTCAACCAGGAGACGACCAGGTATAAAAGCCGATTGGGCAGATGAAATGAGCTTCGGCAGGGCAGCCTTTAGTCTGTTAGCTAGCAGCTTGGAGGCAACCTTGTACACCGTGTTGCAACAGGATATTGGTCTAAATTCGGACATCCTGTTAGCATTAGCCTTCTTTGGAATAAGCGAGATGATCGTTGAATTCCATTGCTGGAGAAGAAGGCCAGTGGATAAAAATTCTTTGACTGCTGCGATCATGTCTTTACCCACAACACTCCAGTTAGCTTTGAAGAACTCTGCTGGGTAACCATCCGGTCCCGGAGCTTTTGACTTCGGGAGATTTAGGAAAGCTGCCTGGATTTCCAGTTCACTGAACTCCGCTGCTAGGAGGTTAACAGCTTCAGCAGAACAACGAACAGGCAAGAAAGAAGCAATAAGAGACGGAGAGGGAGCCGATGCTGATGAAGTACCACCCAAAAGAGTAGTGAAGTAGTCAACAGCATGGTTCTTTATATCTTCAATCCGGTCTATGACCGCTCCATCCCTATCCAGGAGAAACACAATCTGGTTCTGAGCCTGTCTGCTCTTAATTACCATGTGATAGTAAGCAGTACCAGAGTCTCCCTCTGCAGACCATTGGACACGAGATCTTTGCTTCAAGTACGAATCTTCAGCCTTAGCCAACACATGCCAGCAATGATGGGACTCCTTTACAGCTTTTGTAGAAGAAGGAGTGGGGTTTGCAAGAGCACTTTCTTGAGCAATACACATTTCTGAGAAAGCCGTTTCGACTCGTTGCTCCAACTGAGAGAAGTGTTCTCTGTTAAAAGATTTAATAATACCTTTGAGCTCCTTTAACTTTTTAGAGACCCTCAACTGATTGGTACCGTGAAAGTCCAGAGAATTCCAGCAGCCGCGAAGAAGCTCCACAAAATCCTCATGCTGATTCAGGTGAGCGAAGAATTTAAATGGCCTTTTTTGCTTTGGCCTAGACTGATCCAAGAAGACACAACACGGGCTGTGATCCGAGATACCCGGAACGCCAAAGACTCCAATAGATTCCGGGAATTTCTGAAGCCAAGCTGCATTTGACAGAATTCTGTCTAACTTCTTTGAGATATGTCCATTTGACCAAGTAAAAGAATTCCCACAGTAAGGAAGATCCATTATAGCAGAATTGTCAATGCAGTCTTTGAAATCCCTGAGTCCCCGTGAGAAAGTGAACTGATCCATTTTAGAGTGCTCTGATGGATGTAGAATCTCGTTAAAGTCGCCAAGTATGGTCCAAGGGAAGTCCATCGCGAACTGAGATACTGAGTGTGCTTCCAACTCGCTCCAAAGAAGACGTCGTTCCGTTCTGCAGTTGGAGCCGTAAACAAAAGATACTAGGAGCTCCTGATGGATATGAGGAAGCTTCACAACACAAGAAGTCATCTGATGAGAACACGAGATAATCCTTACTTTCACCGAAGGGTGCCAGACCACCCATATTCTTCCAAGCTCAGCATGGTCATAGTTTCCATGAAAAGACCAGCCTGGTAGGATAGAATTTAAAATATTATCCGCCTTAGAACTCTGTACATGTGTCTCCACGAGCCCACCAAAAATAGGTTTATTCTTCCGCATCCATTTCTTAAAACCTCTCCGCTTTACAGAATCGTTAATACCTCTTATATTCCAACAAAAAAGATCCATATAAGAAGGGAAAATTTAGAGGATTAAAGGGCCTCCACCCCTAGACTTTCCTTTCAACTGCTTCTTCATCCTTCGAGAAATGACCTCAATATATTTGTCATTACCATCACCCGGATCATCCTCATTTCCTGAAAGATTGCTACCATCAGACAAGTGGCCAGAGGAGTGGCCAGATGAAAGAGAGCCATTTGATTGAGGAGACACTGCGTAAGGAGACAGATCCACGAAAAGACCCCCTTCCCTCAAGCTATCAAACTCCACAATAGTAGTGCGTGGAGGAGATTTGATACGCTGAGAGTGATTGTTGTTGGGAGACAGAGAGCGATGTCTATTTCCCACCTCCTTGGCTCGTGGTGGAGGAGAAGATCTTTGTGGTGGTGGAGGAGTACGGGCTACCGGATCAGCAGTGCTCTTTCCAGCAGTAGCATTCGAAGAGCCCGAGTTTCCTTTATCCACCGGCCTGTAGACAGCTTTGGTCTGCGGAACGATTGGAAGTAAGCTCTTTATAGGTGCTTTACCTTTCGCCTTCTCTCTATTGTATCTTGAGCATTCAATCGTTAAATGTTTCACGGAGTTGCAGAGAGTGCAGGTCTTTGGTGCTGCCTTGCATCGGGTTATGGAATGACCAACCTTTTTGCAAAAGGAGCACAACGCCGGGAGGAAGGGGCTAGAGACAGAGATACGACGAGTGTCACCACTTTCGAATCGAGCATTGACAAATTCAGGAAGTGGTTTCCTAGGATCTATAACTGTGTAGACCTTCGCCACCTCAATGTTTGTGAGCTGCTCTGTTGACGGATGAAGACATACTGGGTGCCCAACCATTCCTGCTATCTCTTTCAAGGCGTCTCCATTGAAGAACTGCAGCGGAACTCCCCTAAACTCAAGCCAGACAGGGACCATAGAAAGCTCAGGTTTCACTTGCTGGATGCCAGGGGACCACTTAGCCACGAACATCGAGAGGCCATCAATTTGCCAGAGACTTTGGCTTAAGATGCGTCGACGGGCGTGAGGGCAGGGAACACGGAAGAGAAAGGCCTGGTTATCCATTTTGGAGACCGTTATGTCTCTACGATGTTTACTCCAGATACCATTTACAATCGCATGAACCGCACCACGGGCAGGAGCTTCGTCATAGAACTGGCCTATAATGAAGCATTCCCAAGCCTTCTTGTTCTTCTCTACTATGACGTTGGGAATGGTGACACACGATTCTCCTGAGTCTAAAAGAAAAGGTTTCTCCTTTGGGAATAGCTTTATCGAAGCTTCCTTCACAAATCCTTTCCAGAGCTCAGCTGGGCTTGAAGAAGTAGCTGAGGCCTTAGGTGTAGTGGGAGGGGGGACACGACTGTCCTGACAATCCCGAGTGAGATTAGTTTCAGTCACCATTCCCACCGCAGTAGTGGAATCAGGAACTGGAAGACTAGGTACAGTTACTTCTGTAGCTAGGGTTTCGAGATTGGGAATAGCAATCTCCATGGCCAGATCTGCTACAGGGGCAGTCGGGGCATCAGTATTGTTAGCCAGATTCACCACAGCAGCGGCATCACGGGCATCGATTGCTGGGGAAGGTTCACTTGCAGCCTTTCCAGCAGTAGAGTCGGAATCAGATCTATGTGTAGGGACATAGGGGGATTTCGAAACAGAGGGGCGAGGTCGGGAACCAGAGGAGCCATTGGAGCCCTTTCCTTTAGCCGATTTCTTTCTTGCCATTCCAGGAGGGGGCGCCCGGCGCCGGAGCCGGCGACGGAGGAGGTGAAACGAAGAGGTCTTCAGATTTGAGAGAATTTTCGCCAAGCGCGTGAGGCGCGTGTTCAAGCTCAAATTTTCCGATCACTTTCTCTCATTGTTAACATATGCCTCTGCAGATATCAAATGCTTATCTAAAGTTTCTGAAAGGCCCCGGGATAAGGATATTATTTGAGTTTGTCAAAGAAGTTCCTAAACACGCAACTATATTGAACACTGACATAGCGTCCTTGCTTGGTCCACTTTTCTTCACTTGGGTTGTTCTTCTTTTGTTCCCTGTAAGTTCTCTCCTACCAGAGACTTGAATGTTTTTAATTATTCCTTTGTATGTAAATGACTAGCTATAAATCTTGCAGGTGATCTTGACATCATTGGTGTATGAGAAACAAGAACGTCTAAGAATTATAATGAAAATGCATGGCTTAAGCGATGGTCCGTACGTATTGGTTGATTTCATATGCCTATTTTCTAACTATATCCGTGTTGTATGTCGCTTCTTTGGTGATCTTCGGATCAGTAATAGGACTCAAGTACTTTCGGCTCAATACCTATAGCATCCAGTTCGTTTTCTATTTTATCTACTTGAATCTACAAATCGCTCTTTCCTTTCTTGTTTCTTCAATATTCTCAAAGGTTAAGACTGTTACAGGTAATAATAACATATTATTTTTCTCATCAAGAACATGCCAATGTTCAAAATTGAATGGTCTCTTTGTTTTTATGGATTAATTGTAGTCGTTGCTTACATAATTGTGTACGGTAGTGGGCTCTTGGGAAGCTTTCTCTTCCAAAAGATGCTTGAAACTCAGTCATTTCCGGGTAACCTTAACAAAAAAAAAATTAATATGCTCGTTTTTATCACTTACTTCTTATTTTTTGGTATATAATATCTATATGCCTTACAGAGGAATGGATTGTTGCCTTGGAATTGTATCCTGGGTTTTCTCTATACCGGGGGTTGTATGAGTTCTCACAATATGCCTCCAGGGGAAGTGGGATGAAGTGGCAAGATATCAGTGATAGTGGAATGGGTGAAGTTTTATGCATCATGTCGATAGAGTGGTTTCTGGCTCTCATCATAGCCTTCTATATTGATCAAGTTTTCTCATCTGGGAAGCACCCTTTCTTTTTCTTGAACCCTTCCAAGAAGTCTTCTTCTATACCAAGTAAGCCTACCGTGCAGAGGATGGATTCTAAAAAAGTCTCCATAGACATGGGGAAAATAGATGTCAGTCAGGAGGTATGTTTAACAAGTCATATTTTTGGGCTTTCCATGTGTTCTCTGATGTTAACATTAAATGAGATAATAAACAGAGGGAAAAGGTGCAACAATTGAGAAATGAAGGTAGCGCAGGGCACGCCATCTTGTGTGACAACTTGAAAAAAGTGTATCCAGGTAGAGATGGTAACCCTCCAAAAATGGCAGTAAGAGGGTTATATCTCGACGTTCCTTCAGGAGAATGCTTCGGCATGCTTGGACCTAATGGCGCTGGAAAAACATCCTTCATCAGTATGGTCAGTTTCGACAAAACAGTTTCACAAATAAACGTTATAGTGCGTCAAATTTTGTAATCTTTTACTGTATTTTTTGTTGTTTCCATAGATGACAGGGCTACTCAAACCTTCATCTGGAACAGCATTGGTTCAGGGTTTGGACATATGCAAGGATATGAACAAAGTATACACTAGCATGGGCGTTTGCCCACAACACGAGTAAACACACACTTACAATTCTTCTGCATGTTCCTTCTTTACCAAGCAAATAAGAAACAGTTTAGAGAACAATTTCGGTTTTGTGGCATTCTCTTGGTTGTAGCTTGCTTTGGGAGACACTAACAGGGAGAGAACATCTTCTCTTCTACGGGCGACTCAAGAACTTTAAGGGCTCTGCTCTAACGCATGTATATATATATCTGCCACACCTTGCTGTCTTAGTTTAGTTTCGTGTTATATATAATTCCAGAAGAAGACAATATTGTTAATTCATTGATACATAATCATTTCAAGGCCGTGGAAGAATCTCTAAAGAGTGTAAGCCTTTTCGACGGAGGAGTTGGCGACAAACCTGCTGGAAATTACAGTGGAGGTATGAAAAGGCGGCTTAGTGTCGCTATATCACTTATTGGGAACCCCAAGGTACATGCATTCTTGTTGCTTGTGTCGTGTTTTCAAGCAATTTGGTTATTAACAAGCCTAAGGTGTGATTAATCATTCTCTTAATTATTAGGTAGTTTATTTGGATGAGCCAAGCACAGGACTTGATCCAGCCTCGAGGAAGAACTTATGGGATGTGATTCAGCGTGCAAAACAAAACACAGCAATTATCCTCACAAGTATATACATACATATATTATTTTCTTAGATTATATATGGGATGTGCTTAAGTGTTCTTCTTAAATAGACTTAATCTTAACGTTAAGACTACGTTTTCAGCTCACTCGATGGAAGAAGCAGAGTTTCTATGCGATCGATTGGGAATATTCGTAGACGGGGCCTTGCAATGCATAGGAAACTCCAAGGAACTAAAGAGCAGATACGGTGGATCGTATGTGTTCACGATGACAACATCTTCAGAACATGAGGAAGATGTTGAGAGATTGGTATCAACTGTGTCTCCCAACGCCAAGAAAGTATATCATCTCGCTGGTACACAGAAGTTCGAGCTCCCAAAGAACGAAGTTAGGATTGCTGAGGTGTTTAGGGCTGTAGAAAAGGCTAAATCCAACTTCACAGTCTTTGCTTGGGGACTTGCCGACACAACTCTCGAAGATGTCTTCATCAAAGTCGCTAAATCTGCTCAAGCCTTCATTTCCTTGTCTTGATGAAGCCTGATTTTTCAAGTTAGGGTTTCTATTTTTTTGAGTCAAAGATGTGTCTTCGGGCGCACGCAACCAACTTCCTAATACTTCTCATGCAATTTGTATATACTATTAGCTGTACACGTTTTTTACATAGAAGCTTCAGCCTATGTTGAGATGTCCCATAATTATTCGTTGTTACATACTCTCTATGTATTACAAATTAATATGAACATGAAATATTTGCTTATGCCAATTTACATTGTCGGGCTGAGTATATGCAAATTAGTTGATGTCTTTTCTGACATTCAAGCTGTGTCATCACATCAATCTTGGTGTTATATATGTGAATCCAACTAATCAATCTTGGCATATATTACCGTTATGTTTGGTTTTAGTACTTATTAGCTGATCAATTTGTTCCGAAAACAAAACAAACGGGTCTTACACCTTAACTAATTTGGTTAAGTCGAACGACTTAAAAATGTATATATATAGCTAGGGATTAAAAAACAAATAAAGAGCTGCAAGAAACTGAAACCAAATTAGGGTAAAAAATGAATGGCATCGAGTGTTCTTTAACTTTCAGTAATCGTGTGCATATACCATCAGAAAAGAACACAAGTTATTCATCTTTATTAAGAAATGGGATACAATTGTGTATGTTTTTTACACATACATATACCACATATTAGCAGTCGTGCTGTAATCAAAGAATATGTTTTTTTTTTGCTAAAATAAAAAAAATATGTTTCATAAAAGGAACCAATAAATCTTCTTCTTATAAGCTACACATAACATAATCATCCTGAAAAAATGTGCTTCAGTTCTATAGAGCTTAAGGAACCTACTCATCTCCATCATAGAACAACAATAATATTTTATGCGTATTGACTTAAATAGTAGGAAATATTTCAAAGAGAAAAAAGGGCACATATTAATAAGATAGCTTCTCATTATATTATATCATCCAAAATAAGAATAATAAGATAAAACCTATTACAAGGCATTTTTATTGGTTTACTCACTCATACGTATCATCATAGCAGTTGATTAATTATAGAAGAAATAGACGTTTCTATGGGAAGAAACAGTCGTTTCTATGGGAAGAAACATATTCCTTTGATCATCAGGTGAACAAGAGGCTGTCCGGGGAACACTATTGGCCAGCAATCTTCGCTTAAACCTTCCAAAACGTCACAGCAATTGTGCTTAAGGTGGCTAAAATCCCAACGTAGTATGGCAGTTATGGCATCAGTGCATCCCTCCACATTTTGGATTGTCTTCAGACATTCTGCAGGACTATAGAAATAAGATTTTCCTGCACTCAAAGGCGAAACACTTAGTATAACGAACAATATCATAGCTAAAACCGTAACATTTCTGTTCAAAGCCAGCATCGTTTCTTATGTTTTGACAAGATATAAAACAAAAACAAATGAAAGTTCTTTAGAGATTATGTTTGCAGAAGATATAAAACGATGATTTATATAGGAGAAGAATTTAGTGATCTCAAGACATTTTGGTTGGTAAAATTACCCAACTTTGTTGCACCCATTCGTAACTGTTTTTATTAGAAACTACTCACGTGAAGAATAAAAAGCTAAGAAAACAAAACAGAAGAAGGCGCGTGAATCTGACTCTCTCTAAAAAGTGCGACAAAAAGGCGATTCGTCCCCTCCCTTTGTCACCGGCGGCGTAGCCTCACGCACACCGCCGAGAACTCTCCCCCCCCCTCTTCTTCGTCTCTCTGCTCACCCATGGCTCCTCCTGACCCTTCGGTTCCTCCGGACCTGCTTTTCCTCTTCCCGTCAGACTCTGTTTACTCTGGTTCTGCCCTAGCACCGTCGTTACCCTCCGCTCTGTTGGCTACGCCTCCGAGTTCTCCGGCAGGACCTTCTCAAATTCGATTTCAAGACTCTTCAGCGGTTGTTCCCCATCCGCCGAAGGCTCTCACTCCCCTCCCATCGGCTCATCCCTTTGCTCAGGAACCGTCTTCAAAATGGACCGGTCTTTTTAAGACTACGGGCCTAAATCTCTCCAAGATAGCGGGACCAACTTACTCTGAAGATGGCATTCCAACGATTAGGGCCCCGGATTCTGTTAGATTGAGCGCTTCAAAGATTTGGAAGGACCATTTGGTAGCTTTCTTTCATGGAACTCCTCCCTCTACGGCTAAAATTATCAATGATCTGAACCCTATCTGGGGTAAGAAGGGGAAGATCTCGGTCAAATATCATTCGACACGATCTCGTATGATTTTTATTCCTTGCGAACAGACAAGGAAATGGGCTCTGGATGTTGGCTTTTGGCATTCTGGGAATTGCTCCTTCACGGTGCTCCCATGGTCTCCTTCTATGAACTCATCTCCCATGAAGTTAGAACATGCTCCGGTGTGGGTCTTGTTTAAGAACGTGCCGCAAGAACTATGGTCATTGGAAGGTTTCAACTCCATAGCTTCGGGGGTTGGAATTCCAGTCTACTCGGAATTCCCTCAACTAACTCCTTACACTAATGGAATCATCAAGCTTAAAGTCGTCATTGAATTGGAAAAGAACAGGCCTTCATCAGTAAGAATAACTGATAAGGAGGGGTTCTCCGTTTTGGTTTCCTGCTCATTTCCAAAGCTGCCTCCTTTTTGCAATCGCTGCCTGGAGTTTGGTCATCTGCAACTCCGATGTCCTAGCGCTGTGGTGACATTACCTATTCCTGTACACGTGGAATCTCCGGCAAAGCAAGGGGAGTCTTCGGTTGCTAGTAAGGCTTCAAGTGGATCTCTACCTAAGAAGAGTCTAGTTCGAGCTTCAAGTCTACCCTCTACTCTTTCTCGGTCTCCTTCTAAAGCCTCAACAGGAGATTGGATTACGGTTGTTTACAAGTCCAAGGTTAACAAAGCTCCTCCTGATGCTGTCCCATCTCCTCCCCAGGAGCCTCTAAATTCACGGCAGCTGGCAGAGGAAGATGATTTGGTCAGGATAGCTCAGGATATTCTTCGGAAGCGTCTGGCGGATCGAAATGAAGCCTCGAGCTCATCCCTTCTAGGACCAGAAAAGAGGAATGCAAGAAGAAGGCAGAGACGTCGACTTCGTGCTCTCACCGAGGACCCCTCATTTGATGCGAACTCCTTTTCTTCTCTTGCCTTCGACAAGGAACTTCGGTCTTCTTCTGCGGATCAGGCACCGTTGGGTCCTGATTCAACCCCTGTTAACTAGTGCGGTAGCACTCCCCCTTTTTGTGTATATAAATGAAGTGCTTCTTTTGGAACGTCAGGGGCCTCTGCGAGAGGGCAAAACAAATAGCAGTAAGAAGATGGATAAATTCTAACCGTCCTATGATAGGAGGTCTTTTGGAAACTAGAGTGAAGCAACCGGTTATTGCAGCAACAATTGGTAGTCTTTTACCAGGATGGAAATTTGATACTAACCATTCCAATGAAGCAGAGAATGGAAGAGTGGTGGTGGTTTGGAACCCTATTCTATCAGTGGTAACTTACACAAAGATGGATCAATTGGTGGTGTGTGGAGTCTTTAATCCGGTGACTCATCAATCATTCACAGTAGCTTTTGTTTACGCCAGGAATTGTATAGTGGAAAGAAGACGTCTGTGGAATATTGTTCGGACTCTGGCTGCTTCTTCTCCGCTCAATCAGTCACCATGGCTGGTGGTTGGCGACTTTAATCAGGTTCTCTCGATGGAAGAAGTCTATTCCTTTGTGCCAGCTCCTGTATCTCTGCGTGGAATATCAGATTTTTCAGAGTGCCTCTCGGCAGCTGGATTATTTGATCTTGCCGGTAGAGGATGTCACTTTACTTGGTCCAATAAATCACCGATCAGCCCAAAATCCAGGAAGTTGGATCGAGCCTTAGTCAATGAAGAATGGAGGCAGCGCTTCACGGAGTCAAATGCTTATTTTGATGTTCCAGGATGCTCGGATCATTCCCCTTGTTTGGTGACTATATCAGAAGCAGAAGATCGAAGGCGCTCAAGATTCAACTTCTTTACCTTCTTCACAACCCATCCGGAGTATCATCAGAGACTACAAACGGCATGGGAAACTGTTTTGATTCCCTCAGATCCTATGATTTCTCTTTGTCAAAAGCTTAAAGCGGCAAAATTCTGCTGTAAGTCCATCAATCAAGAGTTCTTTAGTGACATTGAAAGGAGGACGAAGGAAGCTTTTGAAGACTTGGAATCTATTCAAAGACAGATGATGAATTTACCTACTCCTGAGCTGTTCGAAAGTGAGAGGAGAGCCAGGGATCTCTGGCTAATTCTTGCTGCAGCAGAGGAATGCTTCTTCAGGCAGAAGTCTCGCATTCGATGGTTAGAAGAAGGAGATGCTAACACGGCTTTCTTCTACAAATCGGTTCTGGCTAATCTCTCCAGGAATATCATCTTCTACTTACTAGATGGGACTGGTAACAGGGTCTCGGACATCATGGCAATAAAAGCCATGATTTTGGATTTCTATACGTTACTTCTGGGAACTTCTAATAGTCTTGTCGCTCCACTCACAATAAGTCAGATTAGAGACATCCACCCCTACAGATGCCCTCTCGACTTAGAGACTCAACTGATTGAAATTCCAAGTGAGGAAATCATCAGAGACACTGTCTTCAGACTGCCGAGAAATAAGGCACCGGGGCCAGACGGATTCACTGCTGAGTTTTACACATCTTCCTGGGAGTTGGTTGGATCTGATGTTATTACGGCAGTGAAGGATTTCTTTCTGTCCTTCAATCTCCCGAGACAGGTTAATGCAACGGTGGTAGCTCTTATTCCCAAGGTCCCCGGAGCGGCTTCCCTAACAGATTTTCGACCTATCTCCTTATGCAACACCATCTACAAGGTAATTTCCAGAATTCTGGCTCGCAAGCTTCAGCTAATAACACCTGCAGCGGTTCAAGGGAATCAGGTGGGGTTTGTTAAAGGAAGGCTACTCTGCGAGAATGTTTTGTTGGCATCGGAACTGGTTGCGAATTTCAACAGGGAGGGGAGTGTAACAAGAGGCTGTTTGCAGATCGATATATCAAAGGCATATGACAATGTGGATTGGAGGCATATACTGAACACTCTTCATGCCTTTGAGCTTCCTCATCGTTTGATTGCTTGGATTGAGAAGTGCATCTCTTCGCCTCACTACTCTATAGCAATCAATGGAGAACTATGTGGGTTTTTTCCGGGAAAAAAAGGTCTGCGTCAAGGAGATTCTATTTCTTCCTCTCTTTTCATTATTGCTATGGACATTCTGTCCAAAAAGCTTGATGAGGCTGTGAGGGATGGTAGATTCAATCCGCATCCTTTATGCTCTGATCCTCTAATCACACATCTAAGCTTTGCGGACGACATGCTCGTTTTCTTTGATGGCACAGAATCTTCCTTACGAGGCATTCTGGAGGTACTAAAGGAGTTTGAATTGATATCTGGTCTTGCATTAAATCTGGGGAAATCTAGACTCTTCCTCGATGGGAATCAACTTCAGCCTACGGAAGCGCTTGCGTCTGCTTATGGGTTGACACAAGGATCTCTACCAGTTCGCTATTTGGGGGTCCCGTTGTCGCCTAGTAAGTTAAAGAAGCATGATTATCAGCCTCTTATAGACAAAGTGCTTGCGAGAATTAAATCTTGGACTGTTAAGAGATTGTCGTTTGCGGGAAGGCTTCAATTGCTGCAGACAGTGGTGTATGGAATCACTAACTTTTGGTCCTCCGTATTTCCTCTGCCAAAAGGTTGTTTGGATCGGTTAGAACAGATTTGTAATGCCTTCTTGTGGTCAGGAGACTCGGCATCGGCTAGAGGAGCTAAGATTGCTTGGAGAACAGTGTGTACCCCGAAAAAGTCAGGAGGGTTGGGCCTGAGGCGTTTGTTAGGAATTAATCAAGTCTTTGGGTTGAAGTTAATCTGGTTGCTATTCTCAGCAGAAGGATCTCTCTGGGTCGCCTGGGTCAAAAGACATTTGATCGGTGATAAGCTGTTTTGGGTGGATGATCTCGGAACTAATGGCAGTTGGGTTTGGAAGGAGCTCTTGAAGCTGAGACATATAGCGAGACCTTTCATAAAGTGCTCAATAGTCACAGGGAAAACGGCTCTCTTTTGGCATGACGATTGGAATGGGTTTGGTTCTCTTTTGGAGGTGGTTGGAGACAATGGACCCTTGGTTTCTGGTATACCTATAGACGCACGGGTGGCTGACGAGTCTGTGGGTAATCTGTGGAACCTATCAAGAAGCAGGCATCCTACGCTTATGCTCTTGAAAGCGTGCATTCCTCCAACTCCCCCTGATTTCATGGAAGAAGGAGATGATACCTTCTTTTGGAAGACATCACCTTTGGATAACTCTGGAAGATTTTCTACTTCAAAGACTTGGAAAGTACTAAACCCTGCACCGCCCCCTGTGGACTGGTACAAATCAGTTTGGTTTCCAGAGAAGGTTCCAAAGCATGCTTTTAATATGTGGGTGGTTTATCATGATCGTTTGCCCACAAATGATAGGCTTCTTGCGTGGGGCTTATCGGTTTCATCGGTTTGCTTATTATGTGCTGTGCATGATGAGACGAGTTCGCACCTCTTCTTCTCTTGTGCTTACTCGACTCAGTTATGGCAGGGGATTCTATCTCAATCAGGTTTAACTCCACCACCACCACCTGATTTTCTTTCGGTAAGGCAGTGGATCCACAATGTAACACAAGATCAAAAACTCAGGACGATCTTAGACCTTATTTTCCAGGCAGTTACCTACTTTATTTGGAGGGAGAGGAACGGTAGACTGCATCAGAGCCCATCGAAGACACCAGACCTTATTGTAAACGAGATTTTATTACTTATGAGGGCTAAAGTAGCGGCTTTGGACAGGAAAAACACACCTCAATCAGCAACACTAATCACTCAAACTTCTATCAGCTTCCTTGGAACCTGGTTTCGCTTCATTCAACCGGGATAACACTATGAAGATTTCAGCGATTTAACCATGCTTCACTCTGGTTTCTTTATTTTGGCTATCAGCTCTTATATCATTTTTATTTTCGTCTATTCGACAGAACGTTTTGTAAATGGTCTCCGGTTTGGAGAAGATTTAAAATGAAAAAAAAAAAAAAAAAATAAAAAAAAAAAAAAAAAAAAAAAAAAAAAAAAGAAAGTTCATTTTGTGGGTTTTTGACCGAATAATCATTTATGAGTTTGTATGACAAAATTCCTTTTCAGAATATATTTTATTAATTATAGATCAAAACTGTTAGATTTTTATGAACAGAAAATGAAAACAGTAATATTAAATAACTTCCGTCTGAAATTTCATGTTTATCTTTTTGCAAAGGAAAAAAAATTCATGTTTGTTATGTTCCATATGTGTTTGACTTCTAAATTTTCTAAGAGACATATATTAAAACAGAAAGCTTGGTTTGAAAAGATATATATATATATATATATATGTCCATGTATTTTTTTGATAGTTAATATATAACTAGAGTTAGATCCGCGAACGGACAATTTTCTTTTAGATTTTCTATGTTTTTGGTAAATGCATTTTTAGTATAATTTTTAGTTTATAATACATTTATTCATTTTAGTCATGAATTTCATTCGTTTATATCTTTTATTGTATTGGATATTTACAAAGAATTTGTATTTAATATATTTTTATTTACATGTGAATGACCGTTTTAGTTATTAGTAATTTATAATGAATAATATCTTAGAAATATATATATATATATATATATGTATATATATATCATGAAAATTAAATAAAAGAGCTAATATAATTGTCTTTCTTAATAAAGATTGATTTGATCACTAATGGGCTAAAAGGGATATTTCACCCAACAATTTCTTGTTGACTTAGTTAATTAAAAATTAATTAGTTTATTTTTATTTTAGAAAACACAAAGTTCAGAATACAATTTAAAATTCGGTCTTTGTCTCTTCAATTTTGAGTTAATTTTCGTATTCTTTTAAATCTTCTATTTTTTATGAACTTTAAAAATTACAATTAAATTCCTAAATTTTAAGATTATTTTTAAATATAGAAGTTGAATATTTTTAAATTAAAATTTTATAAAATTTAAAATTATTTATATTAATTTATCAAATAAATAATATATTCATTTCTGAAATTTCTTATTTACTAAGTGATAATATTTATTACGTTAGTTTACCGCATGATATTGATAAAAAACATTATAATATGGTTTTAATATTTGAAAATGGAATAAAACAAAAATTCATATTAAAATTGTTTACCTTTGCAATTTTGAATGTGGCTTTATAGAGAATATATAATTCTAATATGAAAAATACACTTTTATTTTTTTATACTCTAATCTAGCGTTTCTCTTGATTAGTGAAATGATAAGGGCACTAGCACGAGATCACTGAAACCGTTCTTCTGAAAGCATTAACATTAATTAGATTCAATTCTTCTTCTTTATTCTTAAGAGAAACCCCTCTTCCCCTCCCCCCCCAAAACTATTTTTGATCCTAGAAAAAAAAATTCTGGCTTCGCCACTGGTTGGAGATACCCTTACCCAAATAAATCTTTCTTTTAGAACCATAGATAATATTTTACAAATTTACCGTTTTCCCAGGAACTATATTTGTCCTCAACTTTACTAAAATTGCCAAAAAAAAAGAAGCATTTATTTTCAAAGCCACCATTTTCTTTTCTTCTTATGTTTGCACAAGATATAGAACTAAAACAAGTAAAAGTTCACAAGATATAAAATGATTACATATATAGGAGTGGACTTTAGGGATCTCGACATTTTGGTTGGTAATACCCAACTTTGTTTTACTCGTTCGTAACTGTTTTATTAGAAACTATGCACGTGAAAAAAAAATGGTGGTGTTTTAGAGCGAATATTCATTTATGTGTTTGTATGACAAAAATAATTTTCAGAATATATATTTTACTAGTTCTAGACCACAATTGTGAGAATTTTATGAAAAGAAAATGAAAACAGTAATATATGTAGAAGTAGAATAATGTAGAACGTATTATTTCGGGTATGAAAACAAGTACTCATCGTAACCATCCAAATTCTTTCAGAAATAACAACCAAAAAGAGCGAGGAATGATAAAAGGGACAAAGACGACAAACTCATTGTCAATGTGGTAGATACCACAATCAACCCATAAAAAATCGAAGGAATGACTGTGTAATGTGGCTAGACATCTCCAATTCCACAATTGCCCCATAGAAAAAGCCAAGGAATGGTAAATATGGAATTAAATGTATTGGAGTAAAAGTCTTAGTTCTAACTTCATGCTTTTGTGAAAGTCAGAATGAATTCTTTAGCCTTACTTCTTTTATTCATGAAGTATTTGGAAATACCATTTAATATGAAAACCTTTTTAAAAAAAAAGTATTTGGAAATATCCAGAAATATGAGAAGCTTTCCGATTATATATGGAGGAGTAAAAGTTTTTCACTTTTTTTTTAACGTATGACAACGTACGTAGAAAGTCATGGTCTTAAAGTCTGAAACTCTAAATTAGCGTCTTACTTTTTTATCACAGCTAGATTTTGATCTCTGCGTCCGCACGGATTTTGAATTTTTATTTATTTTTGTAAAGTATTTAATGATCTTTTAAACTCATGGTTTATTTATATATTTTTGTCTCCTACAAACTTATAAGATGATCCGACTCAAACCCTCGAAAAATTTACAATATCCGAATTGTATTTATTTGATTTTAAAACTCTATAAACAAAAATTTGTATTCCAACTAGTGTTTTGATATCCTCATCAATATGATTCTGTGAAAATATAAATTTTTATTAAATTATTTTTGTACATAATATTCTATCTAAAATTTTATCATTTGTGTAGATTTTCTTTTTCAAAAAAGGAAACTGCACAAATCATATATTAATTCGTGCGAATATCTGGTTTGACTTGTGTTCAACGTAAACTCATAATCCGCTGATTTTATAAAAAAATTATGTAAATTTTTAATGTTTTATAATTTACATATATAGTAGAATATATATTATTTTCTAAAATTCTGAAAGTTCAAAGAGATTAGCGTCTTACCTTTTAATCACAATTAGATACTGACCCGTCTTTAAAAAGGCTAGTATATTTTTTTGCATTTATTTTTTCTTAAGAAATATAATTTTTATGTTTGTGTGTTTGTATAATTATATTTCTCTATAATATGAATTAATAGAATAGATAATTTTATGTAACTTTATTAAATAAATCAAAATGCATATTTGAATTTATATTGTTTGGTCTATAGAAACCAATCCGGTTCATGGATATTTCATAACAAACTTGTAGTGTTAATGTTAAATTGTCTACGTTATTCTTTTTAATCATGAAACAAAAGAAACCAGTTATATATATATATATATATATATATATATAAAATATTATATATAAAAATATATATAAAAATGACCTGTACTTTAATCCAGTCCAATGATAATATAGGCCATACCCATAATTAACAAACGATATAATAATTTAGGCCAGACCTATAATTATCAAACTATACAAACTATAAATAACTTAGTGGATCCGGATCATTATAAAATTAAAGTGATGGTTATATATTTGTTGGACTAAACATATATCAATAGGTCATAATCCTGTTTTAATAGAATATATGGTAAATTTGGATTTTAATATTTTTACTTAATTTAAATGAGTATTTTTATTACAATTGAATCCGTAATGATCCAAACCGAATCCAAACTAAAACTTATAAATAACCAAATATGGTTTTAATCTTTTGTTTAAAAACCAATATCTAAATAACCGGAATCGAACCCTAACTCTTACCCCTATACATAGCCTATAATTTGAATAGAGTAGTATATGCTGTACCTTCCAATTTAAAAATACTTAATTAATTATTCATAGCATAATTAATTGGACAGTGTTAATTCTTTCAAACCTTTACTATTTAGTTAAGCATACACTTAATATGAAACAGACATAAAACACATAATAATCAATGTATTACACGATCAATAAAGAAACGTTCGGTGGCCTGCTGGAACACCGCGCGCACATGTTCCCCATAACCCGGGTTCGATTAACTCACAGCGTGTTTCATTTTTTAACGTAATTTTACTTATATTCTTCCTCAGTCGAATTAGGTTACGCAGAAAAGAGTTTTACAGCCGCCATTGTTTTTTTTAATTATATAATCCATTGATTGTTATGAGTATTCGTTGATTTTTACGTTTAAACCTTGCCGATTTGACATATATTACCGGATTTAACCTATACAAACCTAAAAAAAAAAGTAAAAAGTTTTTGATGATTTCGATTTAGAGGCTGATAATGAGAAAGATAGCGGTTGTAAATCACCATGAATCTCATAATCTGCTTACACACTTCTCTTTGCAGGTTCAATTGAGATTTCAAGAGTAGAACTAGGTTTCTGTGAATGGTTTAAATTCGGAGAGTTTGAGTGTTCATCACAAATCAAAAATAATAACCGTACTGATTTATATGTTAATAATATTGATATATTTTGGATGCAGTTATATTTTAATTTATGCAGTTATATATACAATTATATTTTAAACTGGACAAGACATTTATCAAACTGGTAATACTTGTGTTTTAATAGAATAGATTTATGTCTAACATGTGCACTAACATCAAATAATGAGTTTAAAAATAAATCTCGTTCTCTACACCCGTCCACCTCCGGAGCCTCCGGATCCACCCGATAGAGTCCCTCCTTCACAATCCAAATCTCCATCATCTACTTGCGAAGCCCCTCCAGTGCTGATCCACCGCTTCTCAACCACCTCGAGCTTGCGTTTAAAGTTTCGGTGATCTCTCTCGCCCAACATCACAGATCTATTCACGAGACAGAGCAACTGTCATCTCCGCAGTTTCACCAACCAGATCTACGTCTCTCTCACCCCTACGGACATATGCTCTTTGATGTCTCCGTCCCTCACCGGAAAGGTGTCTGTCCGAGACGAGCCCTCCGCCAGCTATACAAGCTCAGGAATCGGAATATCAACTAGAGTGTTACTTGTTAAACTCAGCCATAAGGACGTTGCTTGCTTCTCTGCAAGATATTGGTGTGGATGGGAGTGTATTGTTGTGTATACTAGCTGTTCTCAAGCCTCCCTCTCTCCAATACACAGCATTGCGAAATCTTGAGGACTGGACTTTTGATGTTGATACATTGGTAGTGGAATAGTTTGTGGTTACAGGTTCGCTCAACCATTACAGTTCGGATGCATTCCACCATCTGGATTCAGATTACCGGGTTCACCTGGCCCAAAGTTTAGTTTCAGTGTCAGCTTACGGGGTTCACCTAACCCAAATCCGGTCTCAATCACAAGGAAAAGCCATCGAAGCAAACATAGTACCTTCTCGCCATAAAGATCGGGTCAGACAAGCATCAAGAAGCCATACAGACAGCAGTTTCGTATCATGTATGACCAACTAGGCATGGAACAAAAATAAATGGACAGCAGGATTGGGATGGGTCTTCTCGGATCTAGATCTGGAGACTCCAATTCATGGATCTATGGTTGTAAGTTTCATCAGCTCAAACCTTATTGCAGAAACCAACACCATTCGATCGGCACTTTGCATGGCGCTAACTTTGGAGTTTTCCACACTTAAGGTTCTCTCCAACAGTTTAACGCTCATTAAAGTTATATATTTCCGGCGACCTCCAGTCTAAATAAATCATCAGAATCATCCGATCGATCTCTTTTAGTTTTGCACCAATTTTTTCTATCATGTTTACAGATCGGACAATTTAGTTGCTGATGATTTAGCAAAAAATTAAGCCTCTCCAAATCTTTTCTCTTTGTAACGGACATCATGATTTGAGTTTGTGCTCATTTCTTTTTCTTAGTTGATCTAATGAAATCTCAGTGACAGAAAAAAAAACTCCCGTTTACAATTCTTTTTAAAAAAAACTGAAACTCCCGTTTACTATTCTATTCGTTTCTTTGTCATAGTAATATGATTTCAAAATATATCTAGAAGAATGGCCAATGAATCTATTAAATCGTTGAATGCCAGTAGGAATTTCCAGAAATAGCGACGACAATTTTCGTGTTTCAGACTTCTTCTAGAAGTGATTCATTGACGAAATTTTGTACCTACCAAAGATGAAACATGTGATGTTTATTGGTTCCACTAAGACATTACATGATGGAGGTTTATATTTTCTTTTCTGTTTTTTCCACTTTTCTTTTAGATATATGTTCTAAGTTATTATGTTTAGTAAAAATATTGCTTGTCGTGCTGCTTGTATTAATCCATTCACTTTCTTAATTGTTGTTCATGATGTTTCATACTAGTTGAACATGTTGTATGTGTGTGTATATATATATATATATTATATATATATATATATATATATATATATATACTAGGTGTTTTCCTGCACCATGTGCAGTAAAAGAATTTTAAAATATTTTTTAAAAGATAAATATAAATTATATTTATTTTTATTAATATTATAAATTTTCTTTTTTCTTATCAATATTTTAATATAAATTTGATTTAACTGAACTTTAAAATTAAGATAAAATCAATTTTGTTTATTTGAATTATATTTAAGAATGTGCATGTATATATTTAAAATTATAATCTTAGGTAGATTTTTCTATCTATTTATTTTAATTAAATATATTAAATAAATATGTAAAACTTCAGAATTGTCAAAAATTATAATTAAACAATATTTATAAAATCTGTAAATATATATAAGAAACTAATGATTTTACGATTTAATTTTATTTTATGATTTAATTTTATAATTTTCTAAAAATATGTATAAATTTTTGAAATATTTTTAATTTAAATGATATTTCAAAATTTGAAATTCCATAATTGAATATATTTATTTTAATGATGATTTATATGTTATTGCCATATTTTAAAAAAGTCCAAAAATATAAATCGATAATAAATATAATATATGAGTTATTACCATATTTTAAAAATTTTATCAAAAATATAAATTAACATTATATATAATTGTCCATGTCATATTAATCTATAAGACATGTCATCAATTTTAGTAGCTATGTCACAATTATTAATCTAGGTGTTTTCATGCACCATGTGTAGTGATGAATTTTTTAAAAATTAAATTTTATATTTTAAAATGTAATTTATTAATATTATATATTTTATTATTTTGACTAATAATTAATACAAATATCATTAATTAAGCATAAAATTAAGAGAAAATATTTTTTTATTTTAAATTATATTTAAGAATATATATGTATATATAAAGTTAAAATCTTAGATAAAAAAAATATCTATTTCATTTGGTTAAATTATTATATCAACTTGTACAAAATTACTAAAAATCATATAAAATTGTATAGTTATCAAAATTTAAAACTAAATAATATTTATATAATTTGTAGATATCTAAAAGAAACTAATGATATTACGATTTATTTTTTTTAATTCAGAAAATTTAGAAAATTTTAGATAATAAAAATTTTATTATTATAAAAGTAAAATTATATAATATTTTGAAATTCAAAATATCATATTTGAATATATTTATTTTAGTGATGATTTATGAGTTATTACCATATTCTATAAAGTTTACCAAAAATATAAATCAATATTAAATGTAATATATGAGTTATTGTCATATTCTAAAAAGATTTCCAAAAATATATATTAGCATTAAATGTAATTGTCCATGTCATATTTAACCATATGACATGTCATCAATCTTAATAGCCACGTCACATTTTTTTGTGTGAAAACGATTGTAGAAAAGACATGTGGCAAATCACTTCTCAAATATAGACTAGGGGATTAAAAGAAAACTTGTCATATACTATTTTATTTTATCTATAAAATTTTATGAGTTTGAAATTAAATAGTTGATGATATTATTATACATCTATCATAAATGCCTTCTTCCGAAAGTAGTTAAAGTGTAATGTCATACTATATTAATTTCCTTATATATATAGAAACTTTTGTTTTCGGACTACAAATTCTAATCTCAATAATAAAGGTTAAGGAGAAGGGATCGATAGGGTCTTTTTTTTTTTTTTTGAACGTCTGGATCGATTATTATCGATTAATTATGCTATTACAATGATGAGAATATTACAAAGACGATTATACAGCCGACAATTCTACCATCTTGTGAGAATACACGCCTGATTGCACCTATCTGAGCCGTCCTATGAGATCCATGTTCGATGGTACGCCATGCACGAAGCTGAAGATCTCCTGTAATCTGTTTCTCCATAAGCTTGCATAATTTGGTATTTTCTGGGGTTTGAACCCCAGACCTCCGGGTGTAGAAGCATTACAGGAACCCTTAGTCAAACCATTGGACCAAGGGGGCTTCCACAGATCGATAGGGTCTAAGACATACTTTTTTTTTCGGAATAATTACTACTCTTTAAGAAATCCATGAACGTTTGTGATCATCCTTTCTAAACCTAAAATTTATTGCATTTTCACTATTGGAAATATTTATGTCTTAATCACTTTTGACTAAAAACTTCTTGCTACAGATTGGGTTTAATCAAAGAAAACAAATATGGAAGTGGATCACGTACGTTGAAAAGCAGATTGGCGTGTGACTTGTGATGACTGTAAATATGAACAGACATCATCAAAAACTACACCAGGTTATTATCCCCTAATTGTTCTGTAAAACTATCTTTTTTATTAAATTCATGGAAATTGAACTGCAGAGGAAACATATATGGACGAATATTAGGCTCATCCTAGTTACACTCTTCCTCTGCTTAATTCTCCTAGCGATTCAGCATGTGCTGGATGCGCTCATGAAGAGTGTCTCTGATATGGCTGGTGACTGTAAAAGTAACCCTGAGATTTATGGAGTCTGAAACAATTACTAAACCACTTTTCTTTTAATCATTTGGAGGCCTAATTATATATACATATTAACCCTATGATTGATTGTGATTATATAATAGATAAAAATATGATAGAATATATTTTTCCTTTTATAAACGATAACTTAATATATTAATGTATAATAATATTTCAAAACTAATTACTATATTAGTTAAATTATTTACATATAACTTTTGAAATTAAGATCTTGGTAAGATCTTTTTAAACAGATTTTTCGAAATTTTGAATAGATATATATATATATATATTAAATTTTAAATGAAAAGATAACAAAAATATAATGGTTATAGTAGTTAAAAGATTCTATATATATTATCAGTCTTATTAAAATACATTTAGCTTAAAAAAATTAAGGATGATCTAACTTAAAAATCAGACATGAAATGAAGTTTGAACTTTTATTTTATTAGAATAGATAGATATTTACAATAGCTAAATCTTTTACAACTGATAAAAGATTTCTTGTTGAAATAATAATTTACTTTTTTACATTATTGGAATTAGTTAAAAGTTGCAACTGCAGGGAAAATCTTTATAGCTCACCGCTAGCTCCTTTGAAAGGAGAACTAACATGGGGCTATAATCAACTCCAAAAGATGCTAGATCAATAGATTTTCCTTTTTTCTCGGATGCTGTCTTAACAAGTAGACCGATACCTCGAGCCCATTTCACCATACCCCCTATCAGTTCCTTTCTTTGTTCAAAAGTTATCTCCTCTGAAGCACTCTTCTTCATCTCAATCACAATTTTTCCCATTGACAACATACCGTCGACCATCCTCCAAGTATCCACCTATCGCCCAAAAGAAAACAAAATACCACAACCTTTAATATAAAACCGCGAGGAACATGTCCGGGTACCATATGAACGTTAATATATCGGACTATAACTTACCGATGCTCCACCGTTAGTACCATCCAATGCAGAAATAGCCCTAAAGAGTTTCTCGGATTTTTCTGGCATCTCAACCTTGATCCCCGACTCGAAGCAGGCCATGTAGTCCGCTACCTTTACAAAGAGATCTTTGAACTCTGCTGTGGCAGGACACTTACTCTCCAAAGCCCCCAAGAAAGCCGACATACCTTTGTAAGCAAAAGGCTCAAAGTCTTTGCTCATTTTTGGAAAATCCTTCAAGTAGTGGGGCAATGAGAACGTTCCTTGTGTTTCGTAAAGAGCTCTCTCAGAAGGAGAAGACACATTGGTGTCATAGTCAATTCCAAATGATGATAAATCGATAGATTTTCCTTTATTCTCCGAGACCTTCATTACGAATAGACCGATTCCTCGAGTCCATTTCACCATGGATTGAATAATTTCTTTTCTTTGTTCAAAAGTTATTTCCTTAGAACCACTCTTCTTCATATCAACCAAACTCTTTCCCATTGACAATAAGCCATCCACTAGCGTCCATGTATCCTCCTATCGTCAAAAAGGAACGTAACAACAAAACAATTTCCAATGAGCTTGAAACATTTTTCTTTCTATTGCATTTTATACAAAAGCGCAGAAAAAAAAAACAAAATAACACAATTTCCAGTTAAACTGAGAAAATTTTGTTTCGTACCAGCCCGAAGGCGTAGACAGGACCGGTCTAAAGGCCGTTTAGAACATCAAGATTTTATATAACAATTTTTAACTGTAGGCAAACAATTACGAAAATTTTATATGAAGTATAAAGACAAATTTTTATTTAAACGTAGGGTATTATGATTTTTTTTTAAATGTCAGACCAGCACTATTATTGTACTATACTAGTGTTAACGTCTAAATGAAACTTACTGATGTTCCGCCTTTAGTTCCACTAAAATCAGACATAGCCCTGAAGAGTGTCTCAGATTTTATTGACAGCTCAACTTGGAGATCTTTTGACCCGGGTGATGTTGAACTGTAACATGCCATGTAATCCTTCAGCTTTACAAAAAAATCCTTAAACTCTGTGGTCTGAGGACATTTGCCTTCCAAGTCACCCATGAAATCCATCATACCTTTGTAAGCGAAAGACTCAAAATCTTGGCCTACTTTGGGAAAGTTCTTCAAGTAAAGAGGTAATGAGAATGTCCCCTGTGTTTCATAAACAGTGCTCAATGCAATTAGTAACATTAGATATATGGCTAATGAATTTTTTGCCATTTTTATTTTTGAAGAAGAGAAATGAAGATGAGATTATTATCTTTTTTTTTTTGTTTTTTTTTTGTTTTGGATGATTGTCTTTTCTGCGAGAAGTGAATTATATAGATGTTTATAAAGTCTAAATTTAGCTATTAAAACGAAAAATGGTCCGATAGATTTCTATATATTTATGGTCATGGAAGAATGGTAAAAGAGATTTGCTAAAGTTTCGAAGGCTATTTGCTATGATCTAGATTTACTATTATAGATGTGGTTGTGGACACTTTCTTCGTCAAACTATATTTAGGTGGACGACCAGATTGATATACTATGCTTACAAATTAAAATGAACAATCAACATGCTTACACAAAATGTTCCTTATACGAGAACTACATAATTTTGTTTGCATGCAATTCATAATATCCAAAATATTTTGAAATGATATTTTTTTTTTTGTCATCATCCAAAAAAAAAAATATTAATTAAAAAAATAAATATTAATAAATATTTTGAAATGATATTTAAGGTGGGAAATTATGGTCATATGTTTTTGATAAAAATTTAAAATCGATAAAATAATGAAATATTAATTATTATTATTATGATAATTTAATCATGTTTTTAGAACATTATTTTAGTATTTAAATTTAAATTTGTTAGATATGTACCGAGGAAAATAATTGATAAAATTTCATTTTAAGAACCATATAAATAGATAATATGATTTTTTGGTCAATTGTTCCTCATCAAAGAAAATATCTATTTAAAAAACAAATTATTTCAAACATGAAGAAAAGGAATTAAGGAATAGACTGAGATATATGTGTTAATAATTTGACAAATTTTTAATTTAATTAATATAAAATATGATGAACTATGGTCTTTTAAGAAAAAAAGATGTGGTTGACACTTTACAGCAAAGTTTATATATCAACAAACACAAATAAAAAACCCGGTAATTTTATATAAAGACAAATTTGAGGAACTTTTAACCATATAAAGAAAGATTTGAGGAACTTTTCTATGCATTAGAATTACTTGACAAAAAAACCAAAAACAAATCTGTCTTTATATATATAACTAGTGATATTCCGGCGCTACGCGCCGGATTTGTATGTTTTATTCTTACTTAAATTTATAATTTATTATATGGTCTTAGTAAAGAAAATATGTAAAATGAAAATATGTAAAAAATAATATTTTCTGATTTTTTATAATGATTAGCGACCGTAATATATTATTTTGTTTGAAGTTATTTAGTTCAAAGTAAAATAGCATAAGAGATTGACTGGTTTTTCCGCTACCACCCGCAAACGCAGCTTTTGCGGTTGATAGCGGTTGACAGCGTTTCAAAACAATCATACAAACCGCTACAAATCGCTTCAAACCGCTCCGAACCTCTTAAAATCAAAAGCTGGTTCCAGCTAGCGTTTGCGGTTGGATAAAAAAATATTAATTTTTTTTCCTAAATATTTTAAAATTTAAAATTAAAAATGAAAATATTATAAATAAAAATATATACGCATTTTATAGATTAATTTAAATTCACAAACAATATAGTATTTTTTATAAAATATTTAAAGTAGCTATTCATCATAATTTTTAAAAGTTAATATACATACATATATAAAGATATACACATATATAAAAAAGAAACAAAATATTCTTTAAATGTTTTAGTATAAATCTTCATAAAAATATATTAAAATTATAACTTTCAACTACTTAAAAAATTAAAAAATAAACTTAATATTATTATTAATCATATTGTATTAACAATTATTATATTTTATCACAATAGTATGTTTTTATATTTTATAATATTATAATATGTTTATATTGATAATTTATTATTAAACCGCTGCTACGTCTCATAATCAACCAGTCACAAACATCCCGCAAATGCAACAATTTTTAAATATTAAGCCAGTCATACAAAACGCCATGTAAAACTTGAAACCACAACCACCCACACCCGCAAACTCCCGCACCCACAACCGCAACCGCTGCGTTTGAACCAGTCAGACCCTAAGTAGTTGTTAATAATCGATTTAATAAAAATAGAATATAAATTAATAGTCGTAAAAAGATTTTTTAGTTGGAATCTTAAATACTCGTGTCATAGACTGAGCTTTCTTTCAAGAAATGTTTAAAAGTGTTAAACCTGAGAAAGTTGATTAACGCATGTAGAAGAACCACCTGAGAAAGAAACTGATGCATAAAAAAACTGCTACTTTAAAAGTAAGCAATTATTAACTGGTAAACTGAAATAAGAAATCGGTGTACATTCCCATTAATCAACAACATATCAACCCCAATATCTTTCTTCTTTCTTAACATTTCAAACTTGCCAAAATTGTTGTAGCCTAGTTTGAAAATCTCTACACTGATTTGTCTTAACTCCGAGCAATGAAACTGGAAATTCGACAATGATTGAATTGGAAAAAGTAAAAGGAGTATCGTCTGAACTCTCACACCATCTATACATATACAATGAAACTGAGAAAGCAGGAACTAAAGAAGCATTCAATAGGAGATGGTGGGATGAATGTGATTTCTAGATTGATTATATGAATGATTACGTCGATTGCATTAAAGAAGGAGAATTGCAGAGGCTATATTCTCCATCGTCAACATCAAATACAAAAAAATCCTATAAACCAATGTTTTGAAACCCTATCCGGACACTGAATCAAATGATTTATCAAATCACTGGATCATTGGATTAACCGCAGATGAATTTCGGGTTAATAAATAAATTAATTTTGTTATATAATAATATATTAGCTTCGAAAACAAATATATATAAAAACTAAAGTTAAGAATTTTAAGTGTACATACAAAATATTAAGAGATAGTTTAGACTATTTAAAAAGTTGTAACATAAGAATTATGACATCTAAAAAAATCTAGACATTTTCCAATCCAAAATAAACCAAAATTAAAACATTATTGTAATAAATTGTCAATAACAAAATAAACTAACACCAGATCACATCAACTAATTTTGGTTTTCTCTAAATTTTAAAACTTACCAACAATTTTTTTTTCTAAATTTGTCACTTCATCATTTTTGGGATATTTTTCAGTAAGAGCATTCTCTAATTTATTATAATCAATCTCGCCAGGTTTTTCTTCTTCAACAATCCAAACTCTGTTTTGTAATTCATATGATCATATGATTTTTTTTGATCTGTAAATTGAAAATGTAATGATTTGTATTAAATTAAATTAAATGAAAAAATATTATTTACTCACCTTTCTTGCCAAAGTAAATTGTAGTGTACGGGAATAATAAGTCTCATCGTGCTTCAGTCTGTTTTACGGACGTGCAGCTCAAACACAATCATGACTCACTTTTTTGCAAATGTAAATTGTAGTGTTGAAGAAGAGGAAGACGATAATAAAACTGAAATTTCAAAATTTTAATTAGAAATTTAGAACATAAAAAAAAATTTCAAAATATAACTTAAACTAAAAATAGTAAAAATAAAAATTATCTATTGGTTCAACCAGTGATGCAATAAAACCCAAACTCGATTTCTATTGGGTCACAGATTTATCAGTTCAATTACGGATCTGGTCAGATTCAAAACACTCTTATAAACGCTTGGACATGTATCAAGAAAAGTTTAACCTCCCCTCCTCCTATTTATTTCACAATTAACACCAAAATTCATTAAATTTAAGTTGAGAAAATATTTTAATTATTAAAAAAAAGTTTAACCTACTCTCTCCCATTTATTTTACAATTAATACCAAAATTCATTAAATTTAAGTTGAGAAAATATTTTAATTATTATTAAAAAGAAAATGCCACATGGCATTTTTCCCCTAAAGAGATAAAAAGCCTACTTTATTAGTATAGATAATGTAGTATGTTGAATTGAAACCAACAAATAATCAAATATATTTATTTGACACATCATTTGAAAACAGTTTTCTAAACCGATAATTTTTAATCAAAAAATAAAATTATATGGTTTCAAAAGGTTAAAGATTGTGGTTATTTATGTAGGTTGAAAATTGTATAGATAATAGTAACATAAAAAAGCAGTTACGGAGATTATATGAAAAACGCACTTATAGATAACTTAAAACACATTTGCTTTCAAGTTTGAGTAATAGAATAGATGCTTGATGCCACAAAAAACACGTTTGCTTTCAAAACAATTAATTAAATAAATTAGATGCTAATCCATCATTTAAAAGATTGGATATATTTTTGTTTATTTTTTATGAAAAAAATTAATTTTTATATTTGATTTTTTTGTAATCATATTTATGTTTAATATTAATTTAATTTGATATAATAATCCCTTAAATAAATAAAATACATATTAAAAGTAACATTTATCAATAAATTATGTTTCTATTTTAATAAAATAAATTATTCAAAATTTTGAATGATACAGAATTGTCAGTTGACTTCTGTTTTATTTTGTTACATTATTCAAATAACCAAATAACGAACACTAGACTTTGACCCGCTCGACCGAGCGGGTATCAATTTTGTTTTTATAAATATTATACATAATTTGCAATATGTGTATTAATATTATGTTTTGAAAGATAATAATTTGTTTAATTACATTGAATATTTTTTTGTGTTTTACCGTAAATTATAAGAATGATATTTATTGGATATTATATAAAAATTGTATAATTAAATTTATGTATAAAATATCTAGAAAATGAATTTCGTGAATTAAACAGCAGAAAAATAGACAACTATGATTATTCTAATATTAAAAATTGGTACATTAGTTATAACATTTATAAGGAAATAAAAAAATTATAGGCAATTTATTCCATTACTTATTATTAAAAAAGCAAACATAAATTCACATACACAAACAGATCAAAGCGTATCAGCAAGAAATCCACTTAAACTATTATCATATTTATTAGAAGTTTTAATATTACTTCAAGAAATGCACGTTTATAGTGTTGTTGACATAACTTAACATCTTTCTTAGTAGATTTAGGAAACTATTTATAAAAAAAAAGGAAAAGACAAAAAATATTTAATGTTGAACTTATTAATTATTTCAGTGGCATAGTCTTGTAAATGTTGTGGAAATCTAAGGGGTATTTCTTATTTGTACTTCTACTTTAATAGTATAGATGTGCGTACATAAAACATTAACACAAAACTCAGTGTAAACTGTTGTTCCAATCTTTGGTCACATTCCAGTAAAAGTGAACATTAACTTGTTAGATTCATAAATCGATAACAATACCCCGAACCGCTTGTCGTAGCCCTTTATGTCCTAATGCATTTGGTGATGGTGGATGTGTTAGCTGAACATTATGTGGAACCCGCATCTCCGATGAATGCCCTGTGATGCACATCGATCCTGACCCGTCTTGTTGCCAGTAGACTTCAACCATTACTCCACTTGGATTCTCTGCGTTTTCTGTGTCAGGGATCCCAACAAATCTGGCTCCCACGGGTATCTGTACATTGACCATATAACTTATTAGAATTCCTCAACTATGTTTCATTTTGAACTAATAAAATGTATATAATATACATATGTAGTTGGATATACCTCTAGTGAGATGCCAGATTCTAACTCGAGAGTAACCATGGTTCCTTCAACGGTTGCACTTTCCAGTTCAGCTCGTCTAGCTATGTTCAGAAACACTTCTTCAAGAGTTGCAAGCCCGAGCTGTATGTCTGAGATTCCAAACTCAGATTCTCTGTTTTCTAGCTCCTCGAAAAACCCCTATTTGTGGAGAAAAGGATGATGAATATCATAGGTAGATGAAGACCATGATATCATATATTAGAGCTTTTTTCTGATACATCCTTACCGTAAGAAGTTTCTCTTTGTCGTGGGGGATAACAAAAGTCATGAAAGCCTTGTTTTCATCTGCTGGCTCAACTTTCAAATGCTGCATATAATCATTCTTCTTTAGGTCAAAAATAAATCTTATTTAGGTCAAATCGGCCATATTAAAAAACGTTTGAGTGTGTATGCGTGCCTCGTTAAAGAATCTCTTCACTGGCTCATGCAAATCTCCAGAAGCACTGCTATTGTCCTTTTTGCTTTCAACGAAGCTAACGGTAGCAACAAAACCAGTTCCGAAGCGAGATTTTAACCTGATTGAGGTACCAATGCAGCGGAGCCTGCCCTTAGCCATGATCCCTATTCGGTCGCTTAAAATATCAGCTTCTTCCATGGAATGCGTGGTCAGTATGATGGCACGGCCTTTCTTTGAATCTTGTATAATGTCCCACACATGTCTCCTCGTGATAGGGTCCATGCCAGTTGTCTACAATCCGTATATAAGTACACCATCTTAAATCAATTTGTATGTATAGATAATTAATAAACACATTAAAAGAGGAGTTAGCATGTGACATGCCGGTTCATCTAGGAAGACCAGCTTGGGATCACCAATGAGTGCAACTGCAACACTGAGTCGGCGCTTCATCCCACCACTGTAGCTTCCTGCTCTAACTTTGGCCGCTCCTGTCAGTTTTACATCGGCCAGTAACTTCTCAGCGGTCTGTAAAAAAAAAACAAGTTAGTAAAAGACATGTAAAGAAGTGTGCATAAATTTTCAATTCAATCACTAGACATCCCAGCAACATTTATGAGATGATATTCAGGTGACATAGTACCGAGTTGATAGATGCAGGCGGCAACCCTTTGATGCTAGCAAAGAGGTGGAGGTGTTCTTCACTTGATAAAGCATCCCAAAGGATATCAAACTGTAAGAAAAAAGACATGAAACACATTTACGCTGAACAATTACACTATTGTCGAAGAAGCTCCGTTGTTATTAAGTAAACTGAAACTTATCTACCTGAGGACACACTCCTATCATTTTACGAATGTTCGACATACCAACAGAGCTTCTTACGGAATCTCCATATATAAGAGCTGTTTTAATTCAAATCAAATTGATCTTTGTTAATTATTAGAATGGTTAAAATAAGTTTTGGAAACTAGCTTCTTGTCATGCAGATCCTTACCATCCCCACCAGTAATTGGATTTATGCCAGTCAAACAGCTGATAGAAGTTGTCTTCCCTGCACCATTGGGTCCAAGAAGACAAAACAACTGGTCTTTGGCTATATTCATCCATAAACCCTAAACATATTCCATGATCTATTTTAGCCAAAAAAAAAACGAATGGAACTGTTGCTGTAAATTACATTTTCATGTAAGTTGCTGTAAATTACATTTTCATGTAAGAAACGATAAGGGACAATGATCATATTAGGCTTTGTGCAATAGTCATGACATATAATATAAAACCCACTAACTTTGTCAACAAGAACGATTACCTTTACAGCATGAAAAGGAGATGTTTTGGTGCATTTACAACAACCAAGTTTTGTAGTTCCTGGATATGTCTTAGCAAGACCATGAATCTGAACTGCAATGCTAGGATCGACTATTCCATCCATTGCTTGTTGCTTAACTAGTGTCTCCTCTTCAAGCACATCCTCGTCCTCTGGCGCTACATGCTCAACGGGTGGAACTGAACCAATACAGCTAAAAATGCTGCCTTCTGTAAAGTGTATATAGGAGCATGATTGGGGTTTATATTTTCCAACAAAGTAAACGACTGCTCAGGAGACCTATGAGGAGACAATACCTTCCACTTTATTGCCTCCTTTACCAGTCCAGTAACCAGGTGTTAAAAAATAGAAGATGGGTTTTCTTACACCGGACGCGTTGGGAATGATATTGTCAAAGTAGATGGCGAGAACAAACCAGAAAAGGAATGTCCCAACTTGCCACTGGTAGATAATATCCTACAAAAAGATTTTCAAGTAGTGGTTTGAGAAAAAAAGAGTTAAGAAAGTATTTAATGAATGTCCGTCCACATACAATTGAAAGTACACAAGTTGACATGCCCCCTTCACATACAGCTCTTTCACTCCAGCTAATTCCAGAACTTGCTGGAGTTGAAGTTGCATCAAGAAGAAGCTTAAGTCCCGCAGAAAAAGTGTTGGGTGGGAAGAGTGACCAAATCGCCCGGCGAGAAGCAGGATAAGCGTTGGAGTAAGGGAATCCAGTAGCTGATACAATCTGAGCATTTAGAAATGGTAACTAGTAAGAAGAAGTCGTACACGATTTGAGGAACTAGGTTAAAGCTAAGAGAATCAAACCTGTGTGATAAAGCCAATGAGAAACACAAGGAAACCAACTGTTGTAGCTGAAGATGATTTGCTAATGAAAGATGATAGCACGAACGCTAGGCCAATCTAGTAACACAAAGGATAGATAAGTTTTAAGTGATAACCCAGAAATAATCAATGGAAAATAATTAAGAATGATGAGGATCTTTAATTACCATATTAAACTGAAAAAGTAAGAAAAGTAGGAAGACAACAAAAAAACTGTTTTTCAAGAAAAAGGCGAATCGGAACATCATTCCAAAGAGGACTAAGAAGAGTGATGATACAAATGTAAGGAGTCCTTCCCATGTGAGCCATGATAACCAATAAGCTGTATCAAAAACTCCCATCATTGTCATGGCCTGACGAAGTTTTAGCTCTTTCTCCGTAACAAGAGAACCGAGCTGGAGAACAAAGCCAAACATGGAGAAGGCAAGAAAAAAGATTGGTCCCATTACTTTGAGTGCAGAGATAGCTTCAGCTATAATAGCTGGCCGTGCAAATTCTTTAAATCCAAAACCCCAGCCAAACTTTGGATCTGAAATAGTGAAAATACAAAAAAAAAAAGTCAAAAAGAAGACATGTACATTTATGGATTTCCAACTAAAAAGTAATTAAAAACTAATTGATGATAAGTGAATTTGTAGACATTTCAACTTATTAGTACTAGTTATGAGTTTTTCAATTTTCAATATGATACTTTGTCTCTAAGCTCAAAGGTTTCAAGATGGTACCTCCAATTAAAGACCTCGCAATCTCACGCTCTGCAGCTATTTGAAGAGGAACAAGGAACTTAAAAGTTGGATCTTCAACACGACCACGTTTTTTCTCCGATGAGGCACTACAGGAAATATGAGTATCAATAGCAGAATATGATAGCGTTTTTTGTTATTGTGCTATGGTTGATATACCTCTTACTTTTAGATAGCGTTTGTGAAAGTTCAAACGCTATGTTTGGTTTGTCCGATTTTAAATCTGTATAATTGTGTCCAAATAGCTACAACATTTAACTACATTATATCTTTAGTAAAATTGAAGCAAATATAGCTATGGATTTTGTTACAAATGCTTGATTCAAATATATAAATGAACAAAGATTTATTATTCATACAAAAATATGACTATCTAAAAGCTCCTGAAACATTATCTTATTATAAGAAATCTGATCTTATCATACATAACAAAAATTTTGATTTTAAACATCTAGTACACACAAGAAGCTAAACAAATATGTGAAAACTAAAAACATAACAAAAATTGAAGCTGTGGCAAGAAGACATCAAACTCGTTTGTTTGTTTGATGGTTTTCATAGAGTCGGATGTAGCTGCCACCTCAGTTGGTTGTGTTTGTGCTTGGGGATGCGTTGATTTTATATGGTTTCTCAGCTTCTGGTACAGGTGATACTGTGACACCTTTAGCTTCACGTGAAAGGGACAGTTGCTTGCTCATCTTGTTGACAGCTCCTGTCATATTGATCAAATCTCACTCCAACTATCCTGAAAAGTAAAACTAATGGCTGGTGGATTGATGGATCATAATTTTCTATGTGCGTTGTTCCAAGTCCAAACACAAACATACCATCGCTTGTCAATGAGCATCTATCACAACAAAAGAACCTTTAGTGAAACATTTCCCAAAACCATTTCACACAAACCAGCAAACCAGTGATAAGAAACAATCCTAATCGAGGACTAGTAAAGAACAATCATTTGTCCCCAAACCAAAACCCTAATCCTGCTCTGAACCAAATTGAAACCGTAAGCTAAAAAGCCCCAAATCGAAACTCTAATCGTATACTGACCCAGATCAAAACCCTAATCTGAAACAAGTCATAAAAGAAGAAGAAGAACCAGCAGAGGAGATTTAATTCGGGTGGTCGTAGCCGACGACGATTCGAGAGTGGTCCGGTGGAACCCATGAGGATTCTAGTCAGAGGAGAGAACGTGAAGGAGAGTCGGAGTTGACTCGTTGGTGTCAAGAGAGAACGGATATTCCGAGAGAGAGAGAGAGAGAGAGAGAGAGTTCAATTTTTTTTTCTAAAGGGATAGAATTTAGAGTTTGTGGGATGTTTCGTACATTAATGATGAATTTGGAGCAAAATAAATTAGAGCCAAAACCCAAAATATTATTGGAGCCAAATATTATGGAGGGAAATATAATTGGAACCAAATATTATTCTACTGTAATCCCTAAACTATAAATTTTCACATTTTAAAGTGTAATCCTTTAACTCTTAAGATATACTATAGTTTGGATTTAAATTTAGAATTTGAATATAAGTTTAGTGAACAGATTTATTGCTTAGAGAATAAAATTAGAGATTTAGGGTATATGGTATGGAATATAGGGTTTGGGTTTAAGAATAAGATTTATATATGTATCAATTTATTTTAATTTTATCTATCTAGGTTATATATATTGTTAGAAAAATTTAATATGCAGTAGTGTTCTGACTTCTAATCTTTTAAAACTTGAGCTTAATATATCATACCCTAAACTATACACTTAGATATATCATAGACTAAATTAATAATACACTCTAAAGATATATACCCATATATTTTAATTTATATTTTAATTATAACAAAATTTGTATTTTAATTTATATGTTTGAGTGTAAAATTAAAAGATAAAAGTGATAATTAGAGTTTTGATATGTAATATATATAAATATATAAATATATAATAGGTTATATATTGGTGTATCTCAAACCCTAAACTCCAAACCTAAAATCATACCTCTAACTCTAAACCTCAAAACTTAACCCCAGATCCTTCAAACCCTAAACCCCAAACCTTAGTATATACCTAAAATATATAGAACATTTTAAAAATCTATAGCTATATAGGTCATAACTTTCAAATACAAAACTATAAATCTAATAGCATAAACCACATACCTTTAACACCAAACCCTATACCATAAATACTAATCTTCACATTCTAATAATCTAATCCCAAACGTATTCTCAATATATATATATATATATATATATATATATATCATACCCCAAACTATACACTTATATACCATACCCTAAACTATACACTAGTATATGTATTTTTTTGTCACACACACTTATATATGTCATACCCTAAATTAATCATACACTCTAAACTCTAACCAAAAAAATTAAATTCTAATCTTTTATTATTTTAAAATTTTTAATTTCAAATCTTAAGTCCAATACCCTAACTCTAAACTCTAAATGTATATCTTAAAATTGGTATTTTAAAACATAACTCCAAATTTTAGATTTAAATTCTAAAATTAGTTTTTTCAAACTTTAACTTAAAATCACAATCTTTAAACAATAAGTCTATTTTCATTAACCTTAATTTCAATTTTCTACAAATATTTTGTGACTTTCTGTATTAAAAAGAAAACAAAATAATAAAAAAATCTGATTGGTCAAAAACTGACCACTAAGGTGCAAGTGCGAGGATCACACTTTCTTTTAACCACAGCCAATAGATTAAACTAAATCCAATGGCCAATAATGAACAAACTTAAAATGTGTTTCTTCTAAAAACCAAATCGACATTGTGTTCTCTATCCTTTTTCGATCTTCTTCATCCTTACACAACCACCATCACTATAACCTCTGACGCCGCCATCTCGCCGTCAATGAAGCTATCTCAACCACCATAAGCTCAGCCGCTGCCACCATCATCTTCATCTCGATCTCCTTGTTCTCTACTAAACCTCACCACCAGACTTTGCCTTCGTGTCCACCACAGCTCGTCGTCGTTACAACCACAGCTCCGTCGTCACCACCATAGCTTCGTCCAGAGGCTACGATGAAGAAATCATTTCACCTCTTCACCACAACGACAGGTAAACTCACTTCCTTTATCTGTTATCTCTGTCTTTTCATCTTCCTATATACTTGTAATCGAATTTTTGTTTTGTTTACAGATCTAAGAAGGAACAGGGAAGGAGAAGAAGTTGTGTTACAGAGCAGCGTATCCGCTTTAAGGAGATATCTTTCCGGAGTCGGAACGAGCCGGAGTCGGAACGAGGGAGTGGAGTCGGACCTGTGTTGGATTCTGTAGGAGAGATGTTGACACGGGAAGGAGAATTGGTGGAGGAGTTTGTGATGCTGGATAATGGAAGCGTGTTTGAAAGCGTTGACGGTGGAGGATCCAGTAAAGGTGGCGGCGAGGTGGAGCTCTGCGAAGATTAGGGATATTAGGTTTTTTTTTTGGTTTACAATTAAACCAAATTTGTTTTTTTTAATGTTTTTTTGTTTAATGTGTAAACTGATTTAATTGTAAACTGATTATTATTAATGAATAGATTTTAAATTTATTTTCTAAATTGATTTTTGATCTAATTTGAATCATTTATTTTAAATTAATTAGTTTTTAATCAATTAATTAATTTTAAATCAATTAATTTATTTAATTATAATATTATAATATTATAAATATTAATTATTGCATTCAAACTAACGCTATTGTTATAAACTTAATAATAGCACAACCGAAAACCGCTATTAAAAGGGTCGGACCTATTATAACGGGCGATGTCAGAGCGTCCAAGGAAGCGCTATTAAAAATGAATCATAGCGCTTTTCGTCCGCTATTACTACCCATATTTCCTGTAGTGAGGAATTTGTCTGAACTCCATAGCTGATTATTGTAGCATTCCTTTCCACAAAATGCAAAGCTCCTGGGACTTGCAAAGGATGTGACATAAACCATGCATCGACCTCCTCAGGTGCTTTGAATGATTGAACCTGAGAAAAACACACACACACACATACACAAGAGAAACATTTCAGCACCTTTATTAAGTTAAAACTAAAAATAACCAAACATAATAAGAACCTAACCTTGTTGGTCGGAATTGGTCTCCCCGGATTGTTAGCCATGATTGCAGAGACGATGTCAGTCACACGACGGCTATCGTTACCACTCCATAAGAAGTCGTAGCAAGGAAGCTTCACGAAGAACTTATCCTCACAAGGAAGAATAGGCGGCGAAAACAGAAGCGTGGGATCGGTTACGTTCTTGTAGGCACTTGAGGATGCTTCGCTCGCCTTCATAGCTTCCTCGATACAGAATATGACAAGGATGAAGAAGAATGATGAGAAAAGCTGAAGACACGTAGATCTCATGTTCCTCCATGATAGCAGCAGGTTCTTCTTAAACAACGCCGTGAACTGCTGATACAGAAGCGGTAAACCTTGTTGCAAAACCATTATCAAGATTTTTTTTGGTTAGTTTTCAAAAAACATAATATGAGAAACGTTTTCTCTTCTGTTAATTCTATACCTATTCTATATCTAAGAATACGTAAGGTAACATCTAAAAAAAAGGTTTACGGACATGCGATCTTTTCTTTCCAATTTTTAAGGTCCACGTTAAACTATGTTTATTTCACATATGACCTATTTTGGGCAGTTCTATTTGTTTATTTTTTTCCTTATAATTGATTATATATTGTGATCTTTCATCTTCAATTTTTAATGGTTTGACTATTCTCCCACGTTTTTTCTTTCTTCATTGATGGCTGATCCTAGTCCCGCAAGTTTTGGGACGCAGGCAAATGCGTTACTCAGGAAAAACTTAACGTACCAGGTCGGTTTTCTCTGATAATTATTAGGCGGTCCTGAAATTTTAAAGGTTATAAGTAATTAGTATTAGTTCTTCTTTTTTTCACAAATTTGGAAACGTATGTGCAGGACTACCCTGGTTATTATCCCCTAATTGTTATGTAAAACTATCTTTTTTATTAAACTCATGGAAATTGAACTGCAGAGGAAACATATATGGACGAATGTTAGGCTCATCCTAGTTCCACTCTTCCTCTGCTTAATTCTCCTAGCGATTCAGCATGTGATGGATGCGCTCATGAAGAGTGTCTCTGATATGGCTGGTGACTGTAAAAGTAACCCTAATTTATCTGGTGGTAAGTGTCCCATCCCAAACCCTCCAATGTTGCCTCCCATGTTGCAGATTCCACAACATGAACTCCGTTCTGTTAAAACCGATTTTCTTCCCTACAAAGACCTCCCTGACAAGTCATGTAGAGGAACAATGGGAGGATCTTGTCCTGTAACTATACTTATGACTGGTGACAAACAGCCCCTTGGTAAATGTATATACTTCTCTTCCTTGTTTGATAAGTAACTTTTATTTCTCCTTGTTGCATGCGAAACTTACCCAAGCGTGTTCTCTTTCAGCTTTATCCGCGAATATATTTTCTACCTCTTTCGCGGTTAATTCCTCCGACCTCTTGCCTACTTTAGCCAATAATGTCTTGGTATGTCTTTCTTTTTGAGGCTGCTATGGCCATCTCTGAGATTTATGGAGTCTGAAACAATTACTAAACCATTTTTCTTTTAATCATTTGGAGGCCTAATTATATATACATATTAACCATTAATATTTTGGAGGCCATAGGTGAATGTTTAATCTGGCTAATGCTCATGACCACCTCTGGATATATATGTCTGAATTTGAGTGCAAGAGTCTACATTCATTCCATCTCCTTTTTTTCAGGGCACAACAATCGCAGCAGATAAAAACAATTACGCAGATCCAGGGCTTGCCTCAGGTCTCCCTATCTACAGTATCCAACCTCTTTGCAATGCAAACTCTACATGGCCACTCTCTCTTGAAAAAATCCAGACAGGTATTTCTTTTACCTCTTGCTTGTGATGTAACTGATGTTCAAAGGGAAAGTTTGACTTGAGAGATGATAAACTAACCTGAATTGGTTCGTGTCCTAAATATCCCCCCAGAGGTGAAGTGTGTTCAAGGGTTGTGTCTCTGGAGAAATAACTCTGCAGATGTCAATAATGAGCTTTTCAAGGGTAGTTATAGGGGAAACCCTGCTGGAATTACAAATGAGATCGCTGCAGGTTTCGAATTTTTCTTCCATATATTACATTTTATGTACTATCTTCATCGCGTATACTTAGGATCCACCTCAACTTTTCTATGCATTAGCATACGATCTCATGAGTACGGATAAGAGGAACTTCAATGTGACCATCTGGTATAACTCAACCTACAAAGACGAGTTTTCAATTGGGCCTGTGAAGCTGGTCCGAGTTCCCCGATCTATCAATCTGGTACAATATATTGTACTCTCAAGACATATGCATCCACTTACAATCGTGTTTCTCTCATTGTTAACATATGCCTCTGCAGATATCAAATGCTTATCTAAAGTTTCTGAAAGGCCCCGGGATAAGGATATTATTTGAGTTTGTCAAAGAAGTTCCTAAACACGCAACTATATTGAACACTGACATAGCGTCCTTGCTTGGTCCACTTTTCTTCACTTGGGTTGTTCTTCTTTTGTTCCCTGTAAGTTCTCTCCTACCAGAGACTTGAATGTTTTTAATTATTCCTTTGTATGTAAATGACTAGCTATAAATCTTGCAGGTGATCTTGACATCATTGGTGTATGAGAAACAAGAACGTCTAAGAATTATAATGAAAATGCATGGCTTAAGCGATGGTCCGTATTGGTTGATTTCATATGCCTATTTTCTAACTATATCCGTGTTGTATGTCGCTTCTTTGGTGATCTTCGGATCAGTAATAGGACTCAAGTACTTTCGGCTCAATACCTATAGCATCCAGTTCGTTTTCTATTTTATCTACTTGAATCTACAAATCGCTCTTTCCTTTCTTGTTTCTTCAATATTCTCAAAGGTTAAGACTGTTACAGGTAATAATAACATATTATTTTTCTCATCAAGAACATGCCAATGTTCAAAATTGAATGGTCTCTTTGTTTTTATGGATTAATTGTAGTCGTTGCTTACATAATTGTGTACGGTAGTGGGCTCTTGGGAAGCTTTCTCTTCCAAAAGATGCTTGAAACTCAGTCATTTCCGGGTAACCTTAACAAAAAAAAAATTAATATGCTCGTTTTTATCACTTACTTCTTATTTTTTGGTATATAATATCTATATGCCTTACAGAGGAATGGATTGTTGCCTTGGAATTGTATCCTGGGTTTTCTCTATACCGGGGGTTGTATGAGTTCTCACAATATGCCTCCAGGGGAAGTGGGATGAAGTGGCAAGATATCAGTGATAGTGGAATGGGTGAAGTTTTATGCATCATGTCGATAGAGTGGTTTCTGGCTCTCATCATAGCCTTCTATATTGATCAAGTTTTCTCATCTGGGAAGCACCCTTTCTTTTTCTTGAACCCTTCCAAGAAGTCTTCTTCTATACCAAGTAAGCCTACCGTGCAGAGGATGGATTCTAAAAAAGTCTCCATAGACATGGGGAAAATAGATGTCAGTCAGGAGGTATGTTTAACAAGTCATATTTTTGGGCTTTCCATGTGTTCTCTGATGTTAACATTAAATGAGATAATAAACAGAGGGAAAAGGTGCAACAATTGAGAAATGAAGGTAGCGCAGGGCACGCCATCTTGTGTGACAACTTGAAAAAAGTGTATCCAGGTAGAGATGGTAACCCTCCAAAAATGGCAGTAAGAGGGTTATATCTCGACGTTCCTTCAGGAGAATGCTTCGGCATGCTTGGACCTAATGGCGCTGGAAAAACATCCTTCATCAGTATGGTCAGTTTCGACAAAACAGTTTCACAAATAAACGTTATAGTGCGTCAAATTTTGTAATCTTTTACTGTATTTTTTGTTGTTTCCATAGATGACAGGGCTACTCAAACCTTCATCTGGAACAGCATTGGTTCAGGGTTTGGACATATGCAAGGATATGAACAAAGTATACACTAGCATGGGCGTTTGCCCACAACACGAGTAAACACACACTTACAATTCTTCTGCATGTTCCTTCTTTACCAAGCAAATAAGAAACAGTTTAGAGAACAATTTCGGTTTTGTGGCATTCTCTTGGTTGTAGCTTGCTTTGGGAGACACTAACAGGGAGAGAACATCTTCTCTTCTACGGGCGACTCAAGAACTTTAAGGGCTCTGCTCTAACGCATGTATATATATATCTGCCACACCTTGCTGTCTTAGTTTAGTTTCGTGTTATATATAATTCCAGAAGAAGACAATATTGTTAATTCATTGATACATAATCATTTCAAGGCCGTGGAAGAATCTCTAAAGAGTGTAAGCCTTTTCGACGGAGGAGTTGGCGACAAACCTGCTGGAAATTACAGTGGAGGTATGAAAAGGCGGCTTAGTGTCGCTATATCACTTATTGGGAACCCCAAGGTACATGCATTCTTGTTGCTTGTGTCGTGTTTTCAAGCAATTTGGTTATTAACAAGCCTAAGGTGTGATTAATCATTCTCTTAATTATTAGGTAGTTTATTTGGATGAGCCAAGCACAGGACTTGATCCAGCCTCGAGGAAGAACTTATGGGATGTGATTCAGCGTGCAAAACAAAACACAGCAATTATCCTCACAAGTATATACATACATATATTATTTTCTTAGATTATATATGGGATGTGCTTAAGTGTTCTTCTTAAATAGACTTAATCTTAACGTTAAGACTACGTTTTCAGCTCACTCGATGGAAGAAGCAGAGTTTCTATGCGATCGATTGGGAATATTCGTAGACGGGGCCTTGCAATGCATAGGAAACTCCAAGGAACTAAAGAGCAGATACGGTGGATCGTATGTGTTCACGATGACAACATCTTCAGAACATGAGGAAGATGTTGAGAGATTGGTATCAACTGTGTCTCCCAACGCCAAGAAAGTATATCATCTCGCTGGTACACAGAAGTTCGAGCTCCCAAAGAACGAAGTTAGGATTGCTGAGGTGTTTAGGGCTGTAGAAAAGGCTAAATCCAACTTCACAGTCTTTGCTTGGGGACTTGCCGACACAACTCTCGAAGATGTCTTCATCAAAGTCGCTAAATCTGCTCAAGCCTTCATTTCCTTGTCTTGATGAAGCCTGATTTTTCAAGTTAGGGTTTCTATTTTTTTGAGTCAAAGATGTGTCTTCGGGCGCACGCAACCAACTTCCTAATACTTCTCATGCAATTTGTATATACTATTAGCTGTACACGTTTTTTACATAGAAGCTTCAGCCTATGTTGAGATGTCCCATAATTATTCGTTGTTACATACTCTCTATGTATTACAAATTAATATGAACATGAAATATTTGCTTATGCCAATTTACATTGTCGGGCTGAGTATATGCAAATTAGTTGATGTCTTTTCTGACATTCAAGCTGTGTCATCACATCAATCTTGGTGTTATATATGTGAATCCAACTAATCAATCTTGGCATATATTACCGTTATGTTTGGTTTTAGTACTTATTAGCTGATCAATTTGTTCCGAAAACAAAACAAACGGGTCTTACACCTTAACTAATTTGGTTAAGTCGAACGACTTAAAAATGTATATATATAGCTAGGGATTAAAAAACAAATAAAGAGCTGCAAGAAACTGAAACCAAATTAGGGTAAAAAATGAATGGCATCGAGTGTTCTTTAACTTTCAGTAATCGTGTGCATATACCATCAGAAAAGAACACAAGTTATTCATCTTTATTAAGAAATGGGATACAATTGTGTATGTTTTTTACACATGCATATACCACATATTAGCAGTCGTGCTGTAATCAAAGAATATGTTTTTTTTTTTGCTAAAATCAAAAAAATATGTTTCATAAAAGGAACCAATAAATCTTCTTCTTATAAGCTACACATAACATAATCATCCTGAAAAAATGTGCTTCAGTTCTATAGAGCTTAAGGAACCTACTCATCTCCATCATAGAACAACAATAATATTTTATGCGTATTGACTTAAATAGTAGGAAATATTTCAAAGAGAAAAAGGGCACATATTAATAAGATAGCTTCTCATTATATTATATCATCCAGAATAAGAATAATAAGATAAAACCTATTACAAGGCATTTTTATTGGTTTACTCACTCATACGTATCATCATAGCAGTTGATTAATTATAGAAGAAATAGACGTTTCTATGGGAAGAAACAGTCGTTTCTATGGGAAGAAACATATTCCTTTGATCATCAGGTGAACAAGAGGCTGTCCGGGGAACACTATTGGCCAGCAATCTTCGCTTAAACCTTCCAAAACGTCACAGCAATTGTGCTTAAGGTGGCTAAAATCCCAACGTAGTATGGCAGTTATGGCATCAGTGCATCCCTCCACATTTTGGATTGTCTTCAGACATTCTGCAGGACTATAGAAATAAGATTTTCCTGCACTCAAAGGCGAAACACTTAGTATAACGAACAATATCATAGCTAAAACCGTAACATTTCTGTTCAAAGCCAGCATCGTTTCTTATGTTTTGACAAGATATAAAACAAAAACAAATGAAAGTTCTTTAGAGATTATGTTTGCAGAAGATATAAAACGATGATTTATATAGGAGAAGAATTTAGTGATCTCAAGACATTTTGGTTGGTAAAATTACCCAACTTTGTTGCACCCATTCGTAACTGTTTTTATTAGAAACTACTCACGTGAAGAAAGTTCATTTTGTGGGTTTTTGAGCGAATAATCATTTATGAGTTTGTATGACAAAATTCCTTTTCAGAATATATTTTATTAATTATAGATCAAAACTGTTAGATTTTTATGAACAGAAAATGAAAACAGTAATATTAAATAACTTCCGTCTGAAATTTCATGTTTATCTTTTTGCAAAGGAAAAAAATTCATGTTTGTTATGTTCCATATGTGTTTGACTTCTAAATTTTCTAAGAGACATATATTAAAACAGAAAGCTTGGTTTGAAAAAGATATATATATATATGTGTGTGTCCATGTATTTTTTTTTATAGTTAATATATAACTAGAGTTAGATCCGCGAGCGGACGATTTTCTTTTAGATTTTCTATATTTTTGGTAAATGCATTTTTAGTATAATTTTTAGTTTATAATACATTTATTCATTTTAGTCATGAATTTCATTCGTTTATATCTTTTATTGTATTGGATATTTACAAAGAATTTGTATTTAATATATTTTTATTTACATGTGAATGATTGTTTTAGTTATTAGTAATTTATAATGAATAATATCTTAGGAATATATATATATATATATATATATATATATATACATATATATATATATATCATGAAAATTAAATAAAAGAGCTAATATAATTGTCTTTCTTAATAAAGATTGATTTGATCACTAATGGGCTAAAAGGGATATTTCACCCAACAATTTCTTGTTGACTTAGTTAATTAAAAATTAATTAGTTTATTTTTATTTTAGAAAACACAAAGTTCAGAATACAATTTAAAATTCGGTCTTTGTCTCTTCAATTTTGAGTTAATTTTCGTATTCTTTTAAATCTTCTATTTTTTATGAACTTTAAAAATTACAATTAAATTCCTAAATTTTAAGATTATTTTTAAATATAGAAGTTGAATATTTTTAAATTAAAATTTTATAAAATTTAAAATTATTTATATTAATTTATCAAATAAATAATATATTCATTTTTGAAATTTCTTATTTACTAAGTGATAATATTTATCACGTTAGTTTACCGCATGATTTTGATAAAAAAACATTATAATATGGTTTTAATATTTGAAAATGGAATAAAACAAAAATTCATATTAAAATTGTTTACCTTTGCAATTTTGAATGTGGCTTTATAGAGAATATATAATTCTAATATGAAAAATACACTTTTATTTTTTTATACTTTAAGCCAGCGTTTCTCTTGATTAGTGAAATGATAAGGGCACTAGCACGAGATCACTGAAACCGTTCTTCTGAAAGCATTAACATTAATTAGATTCAATTCTTCTTCTTTATTCTTAAGAGAAACCCCTCCCCTCACCCCCCCCATCCCAAAATATTTTTGATCCTAGAAGAAAAAAGTTCTGGCTTCGCCACTGGTTGGAGATACCCTTACCCAAATAAATCTTTTTTAGAACTATAGATAATATTTTACAAATTTACCGTTTTCCCAGGAACTATATTTGTCCTCAACTTTACTAAAATTGCCAAAAAAAAGAAGCATTTATTTTCAAAGCCACCATTTTCTTTTCTTCTTATGTTTGCACAAGATATAAAACTAAAACAAGTGAAAGTTCACAAGATATAAAATGATTACATATATAGGAGTGGACTTTAGGGATCTCGACATTTTGGTTGGTAATACCCAACTTTGTTTTACTCGTTCGTAACTGTTTTATTAGAAACTATGCACGTGAAAAAAAAATGGTGGTGTTTTAGAGCGAATATTCATTTATGTGTTTGTATGACAAAAATAATTTTCAGAATATATATTTTACTAGTTCTAGACCACAATTGTGAGAATTTTATGAAAAGAAAATGAAAACAGTAATATATGTAGAAGTAGAATAATGTAGAACGTATTATTTCGGGTATGAAAACAAGTACTCATCGTAACCATCCAAATTCTTTCAGAAATAACAACCAAAAAGAGCGAGGAATGATAAAAGGGACAAAGACGACAAACTCATTGTCAATGTGGTAGATACCACAATCAACCCATAAAAAATCGAAGGAATGACTGTGTAATGTGGCTAGACATCTCCAATTCCACAATTGCCCCATAGAAAAAGCCAAGGAATGGCAAATATGGAATTAAATGTATTGGAGTAAAAGTCTTAGTTCTAACTTCATGCTTTTGTGAAAGTCAGAATGAATTCTTTAGCCTTACTTCTTTATATTCATGAAGTATTTGGAAATACCATTTAATATGAAAACCTTTTTTTTAAAAAAAGTATTTGGAAATATCCAGAAATATGAGAAGCTTTCCGACTATATATGGAGGAGTAAAAGTTTTTCACTTTTTTTTTAACGTTAGACAACGTACGTAGAAAGTCATGGTCTAAAAGTCTGAAACTCTAAATTAGCGTCTTACTTTTTTATCACAGCTAGATTTTGATCTCTGCGCCCGCGCGGATTTTGAATTTTTATTTATTTTTATAAAATATTTAATGATCTTTTAAACTCATGGTTTATTTATATATTTTTGTCTCCTACAAACCTATAAGATGATCCGACTCAAACCCTCGAAAATTTTACAATATCCGAATTGTATTTATTTGATTGTAAAACTTTATAAACAAAAATTTGTATTCCAACTAGTGTTTTGATGTCCTCATCAAAATGATTCTGTGAAAATATAAATTTTTATTAAATTATTTTTGTACATAATATTCTATCTAAAATTTTATCATTTGTGTAGATTTTCTTTTTCAAAAAAGGAAATTGCACAAATCATATATTAATTCGTGCGAATATCTGGTTTGACTTGTGTTCAACGTAAACTCATAACCCGCTGATTTTATAATTAACAAACGATATACTAATTTAGGCCAGACCTATAATTATCAAACTATACAAACTATAAATAACTTAGTGGATCCGGATCATTATAAAATTAAAGTGATGGTTATATATTTGTTGGACTAAACATATATTAATAGGTCATAATCCTGTTTTAATAGAATATATGGTAAATTTGGATTTTAATATTTTTACTTAATTTAAATGAGTATTTTTATTACAATTGAATCCGTAATGATCCAAACCGAAACCAAACTAAAACTTATAAATAACCAAATATGGTTTTAATCTTTCGTTTAAAAACCAATATCTAAATAACCGGAATCGAACCCTAACTCTTACCCCTATACATAGCCTATAATTTGAATAGAGTAGTATATGCTGTACCTTCCAATTTAAAAATACTTAATTAATTATTCATAGCATAATTAATTGGACAGTGTTAATTCTTTCAAACCTTTACTATTTAGTTAAGCATACACTTAACATGAAACAGACATAAAACACATAATAATCAATGTATTACACGATCAATAAAGAAACGTTCGGTGGCCTGCTGGAACACCGCGCGCACATGTTCCCCATAACCCGGGTTCGATTAACTCACAGCGTGTTTCATTTTTTAACGTAATTTTACTTATATTCTTCCTCAGTCGAATTAGGTTACGCAGAGAAGAGTTTTACAGCCGCCATTGTTTTTTTTCAATTATATAATCCATTGATTGTTATGAGTATTCGTTGATTTTTACGTTTAAACCTTGCCGATTTGACATATATTACCGGATTTAACCTATACAAACCTAAAAAAAAAGTAAAAAGTTTTTGATGATTTCGATTTAGAGGCTGATAATGAGAAAGATAGCGGTTGTAAATCACCATGAATCTCATTGTCTGCTTACACACTTCTCTTTGCAGGTTCAATTGAGATTTCAAGAGTAGAACTAGGTTTCTGTGAATGGATTAAATTCGGAGAGTTTGAGTGTTCATCACAAATCAAAAATAATAACCGTACTGATTTATATGTTAATAATATTGATATATTTTGGATGCAGTTATATTTTAATTTATGCAGTTATATATACAATTATATTTTAAACTGGACAAACATTTATCAAACTGGTAATACTTGTGGTTTAATAGAATAGATTTATGTCTGACATGTGCACTAACATCAAATAATGAGTTTAAAAATAAATCTCGTTCTCTACACCCGTCCACCTCCGGAGCCTCCGGATCCACCCGATAGAGTCCCTCCTTCACAATCCAAATCTCCATCATCTACTTGCGAAGCCCCTCCAGTGCTGATCCACCGCTTCTCAACCACCTCGAGCTTGCGTTTAAAGTTTCGGTGATCTCTCTCGCCCAACATCACAGATCTATTCACGAGACAGAGCAACTGTCATCTCCGCAGTTTCACCAACCAGATCTACGTCTCTCTCACCCCTACGGACATATGCTCTTTGATGTCTCCGTCCCTCACCGGAAAGGTGTCTGTCCGAGACGAGCCCTCCTCCAGCTATACAAGCTCAGGAATCGGAATATCAACTAGAGTGTTACTTGTTAAACTCAGCCATAAGGACGTTGCTTGCTTCTCTGCAAGATATTGGTGTGGATGGGAGTGTATTGTTGTGTATACTAGCTGTTCTCAAGCCTCCCTCTCTCCAATACACAGCATTGCGAAATCTTGAGGACTGGACTTTTGATGTTGATACATTGGTAGTGGAATAGTTTGTGGTTACATGTTCGCTCAACCATTACAGTTCGGATGCATTCCACCATCTGGATTCAGATTACCGGGTTCACCTGGCCCAAAGTTTAGTTTCAGTGTCAGCTTACGGGGTTCACCTAACCCAAATCCGGTCTCAATCACAAGGAAAAGCCATCGAAGCAAACATAGTACCTTCTCGCCATAAAGATCGGGTCAGACAAGCATCAAGAAGCCATACAGACAGCAGTTTCGTATCATATATGACCAACGAGGAATGGAACAAAAATAAATTGACAGCAGGATTGGGATGGGTCTTCTCGGATCTAGATCTGGAGACTCCAATTCATGGATCTATGGTTGTAAGTTTCATCAGCTCAAACCTTATTGCAGAAACCAACACGATTCGATCGACACTTTGCATGGCGCTAACTTTGGAGTTTTCCACACTTAAGGTTCTCTCCAACACTTTAACGCTCATTAGAGTTATTTCCGGCAACCTCCAGTCTAAATAAATCATCAGAATTATCCGATCATCTCTTTTAGTTTTGCACCAATTTTTTCTATCATGTTTACAGATCGGACAATTTAGTTGCTGATGATTTAGCAAAAAAGCCTCTCCAAATCTTTTCTCTTTGTAACGGACATCATGATTTGAGTTTGTGCTCATTTCTTTTTCTTAGTTGATCTAATGAAATCTCAGTGACAGAAAAAAAAACTCCCGTTTACAATTCTTTTTTTTTTTTTAACTGAAACTCCCGTTTACTATTCTATTCGTTTCTTTGTCATAGTAATATGATTTCAAAATATATCTAGAAGAATTGCCAATGAATCTATTAAATCGTTGAATGCCAGTAGGAATTCCCAGAAATAGCGACGACAATTTTCGTGTTTCAGACTTCTTCTAGAAGTGATTCATTGACGAAATTTTGTACCTACCAAAGATGAAACATGTGATGTTTATTGGTTCCACTAAGACATTACATGATGGAGGTTTATATTTTCTTTTCTGTTTTTTCCACTTTTCTTTTAGATATATGTTCTAAGTTATTATGTTTAGTAAAAATATTGCTTGTCGTGCTGCTTGTATTAATCCATTCACTTTCTTAATTGTTGTTCATGATATTTCATACTAGTTGAACATGTTGTATGTGTGTGTATATATATATATATATATATATATATATATATTAAAAGAAAACTTGTCGTATACTATTTTATTTTATCTATAAAATTTTATGAGTTTGAAATTAATTAAATAGTTGATGATATTATTATACATCTATCATAAATGCCTTCTTCCGAAAGTAGTTAAAGTGTAATGTCATACTATATTAATTTCCTTATATATATAGAAACTTTTGTTTTCGGACTACAAATTATAATCTCAATAATAAAGGTTAAGGAGAAGGGATCGATAGGGTCTAAGACATACTTTTTTTTTCGGAATAATTACTACTCTTTAAGAAATCCATGAACGTTTGTGATCATCCTTTCTAAACCTAAAATTTATTGCATTTTCCCTATTGGAAATATTTATGTCTTAATCACTTTTGACTAAAAACTTTTTGCTACAGATTGGGTTTAATCAAAGAAAACAAATATGGAAGTGGATCACGTACGTTGAAAAGCAGATTGGCGTGTGACTTGTGATGACTGTAAATATGAACAGACATCATCAAAAACTACACCAGGTTATTATCCCCTAATTGTTCTGTAAAACTATCTTTTTTATTAAATTCATGGAAATTGAACTGCAGAGGAAACATATATGGACGAATATTAGGCTCATCCTAGTTACACTCTTCCTCTGCTTAATTCTCCTAGCGATTCAGCATGTGCTGGATGCGCTCATGAAGAGTGTCTCTGATATGGCTGGTGACTGTAAAAGTAACCCTAATTTATCTGGTGGTATGTGTCCCATCCCAAACCCTCCAATGTTGCCTCCCATGTTGCAGATTCCACAACATGAACTCCGTTCTGTTAAAACCGATTTTCTTCCCTACAAAGACCTCCCTGACAAGTCATGTAGAGGAACAATGGGAGGATCTTGTCCTGTAACTATACTTATGACTGGTGACAAACAGCCCCTTGGTAAAGGTATATACTTCTCTTCCTTGTTTTAAAAGTAATTTTTATTTCTCCTTGTTGAATCCGAAACTTACCCAAGCATGTTCTCTTTCAGCTTTATCCGCAAATATATTTGCTACCTCTTTCGCGGTTAATTCCTCCGACCTCTTGCCTACTTTAGCCAATAATGTCTTGGTATGTCTTTCTTTTTGAGGCTACTATGGCCATCCCTGAGATTTATGGAGTCTGAAACAATTACTAAACCATTTTTCTTTTAATTATTTGGAGGCCTAATTATATATACATATTAACCATTAATATTTTGGAGGCCATAGGTGAATGTTTAATCTGGCTAATGCTCATGACCACCTCTGGATATATTTGTCTGAATTTGAGTGCAAGAGTCTACATTCATTCCATCTCCTTTTTTTCAGGGCACAACAATCGCAGCAGATAAAAACAATTACGCAGATCCAGGGCTTGCCTCAGGTCTCCCTATCTACAGTATCCAACCTCTTTGCAATGCAAACTCTACATGGCCACTCTCTCTTGAAAAAATCCAGACAGGTATTTCTTTTACCTCTTGCTTGTGATGTAACTGATGTTCAAAGGGAAAGTTTGACTTGAGAGATGATAAACTAACCTGAATTGGTTCATGTCCAAAATATTCATTTGAAAATTAAGATATTGTTAAAATATTTTGATCAACATAATAATTTTATTTTATATGATTGATTGTGATTATATAATAGATAAAAATATGATAGAGTATTTATTTTTCGTTTTAAACGATAACTTAATATATTAATGTATAATAATATTTCAAAACTAATTACTAAATTAGTTAAATTTTTACATATAACTTTTGAAATTAAGATCTTGGTAAGATCTTTTTAAACAGATTTTTCGAAATTTTGAATATATATATAAAATTTTAAATGAAAAGATATCAAAAATATAATGGTTATAGTAGTTAAAAGATTCTATATATTATTAGCCTTATTAAAGTACACTTAGCTTAAAAAAATTAAGGATGATCCAACTTAAAAATCACACATGAAATGAAGTTGAAACTTTTATTTTAATAGAATAGATAGATATTTACAATAGCTAAATCTTTTACAACTGATAAAAGATTTCTTGTTGAAATAATAATTTACTTTTTTACATTATTGGAAGGGTTCCCTTATTGGAATTAGTTAAAAGTTGCAACTGCAGGGAAAATCTTTATAGCTCACCGCTAGCTCCTTTGAAAGGAGAACTAACATGGGGGCTATAATCAACTCCAAAAGATGCTAGATCAATAGATTTTCCTTTTTTCTCGGATGCTGTCTTAACAAGTAGACCGATACCTCGAGCCCATTTCACCATACCCCCTATCAGTTCCTTTCTTTGTTCAAAAGTTATCTCCTCTGAAGCACTCTTCTTCATCTCAATCACAATTTTTCCCATTGACAACATACCGTCGACCATCCTCCAAGTATCCACCTATCGCCAAAAAGAAAACAAAATACCACAACCTTTAATATAAAACCGCGAGGAACATGTCCGGGTACCATATGAACGTTAATATATCGGACTATAACTTACCGATGCTCCACCGTTAGTACCATCCAATGCAGAAATAGCCCTAAAGAGTTTCTCGGATTTTTCTGGCATCTCAACCTTGATCCCCGACTCGAAGCAGGCCATGTAGTCCGCTACCTTTACAAAGAGATCTTTGAACTCTGCTGTGGCAGGACACTTACTCTCCAAAGCCCCCAAGAAAGCCGACATACCTTTGTAAGCAAAAGGCTCAAAGTCTTTGCTCATTTTTGGAAAATCCTTCAAGTAGTGGGGCAATGAGAACGTTCCTTGTGTTTCGTAAAGAGCTCTCTCAGATGGAGAAGACACATTGGTGTCATAGTCAATTCCAAATGATGATAAATCGATAGATTTTCCTTTATTCTCGGAGACCTTCTTTACGAATAGACCGATTCCTCGAGTCCATTTCACCATGGATTGAATAATTTCTTTTCTTTGTTCAAAAGTTATTTCCTTAGAACCACTCTTCTTCATATCAACCAAACTCTTTCCCATTGACAATAAGCCATCCACTAGCGTCCATGTATCCTCCTATCGTCAAAAAGGAACGTAACAACAAAACAATTTCCAATGAGCTTGAAACATTTTTCTTTCTATTGCATTTAATACAAAAGCGCAGTTACAAAAAAAAAAACAAAATAACACAATTTCCAGTTAAACTGAGAAAATTTTGTCTCGTACCAGCCCGAAGGCGTAGACAGGACCGGTCTAAAGGCCGTTTAGAACATCAAAGATTTTATATAACAATTTTTAACTGTAGGCAAACAATTACGAAAATTTTATATGAAGTATAAAGATAAATTTTTATTTAAACGTAGGGTATTATGATTTTTTTTTAAATGTCAGACCAGCACTATTATTGTACTATACTAGTGTTAACGTCTAAATGAAACTTACTGATGTTCCGCCTTTAGTTCCACTAAAATCAGACATAGCCCTGAAGAGTGTCTCAGATTTTATTGACAGCTCAACTTGGAGATCTTTTGACCCGGGTGATGTTGAACTGTAACATGCCATGTAATCCTTCAGCTTTACAAAAAAATCCTTAAACTCTGTGGTCTGAGGACATTTGCCTTCCAAGTCACCCATGAAATCCATCATACCTTTGTAAGCGAAAGACTCAAAATCTTGGCCTACTTTGGGAAAGTTCTTCAAGTAAAGAGGTAATGAGAATGTCCCCTGTGTTTCATAAACAGTGCTCAATGCAATTAGTAACATTAGATATATGGCTAATGAATTTTTTGCCATTTTTTATTTTTGAAGAAGAGAAATGAAGATGAGATTATTATCTTTTTTTTTGTTTTTTTTTGTTTTGGATGATTGTCTTTTCTGTGAGAAGTGAATTATATAGATGTTTATAAAGTCTAAATTTAGCTATTAAAACGAAAAATGGTCCGATAGATTTCTATATATTTATGGTCATGGAAGAATGGTAAAAGAGATTTGCTAAAGTTTCGAAGGCTATTTGCTATGATCTAGATTTACTATTATAGTTGTGGTTGTGGACACTTTCTTCCTCAAACTATATTTAGGTGGACGCAGAGGCGGACCCAGTAAGAAGGGAGTGGTGTCATCTGACACCACAAAAATGTTATAAACTATTATTTTAGCTAAAGACCAATATGATATCTGTAGCTGAGATGGTGAATTTCTCCCCTATGAACCCACAGAAACCCGGGTTCAACACCCCCCCGACACCAATTGGCACTATTTTTTTATTTAACACATTATATTGAACCCATAAATAATTAATGCTGGGTCCGCCCCTGGGTGGACGACCAGATTGATATACTATGCTTACAAATTAAAATGAACAATCAACATGCTTACACAAAATGTTCCTTATACGAGAACTACATAATTTTGTTTGCATGCAATTCATAATATCCAAAATATTTTGAAATGATATTTAAGGTGGGAAATTATGGTCATATGTTTTTGATAAAAATTTAAGATCGACAAAATAATGAAATATTAATTATTATTATTATTATGATAATTTAGTCATGTTTTTTAGAACATTATTTTAATATTTAAATTTAAATTTGTTAGATATGTACCGAGGAATATAATTGACAAATTTTCATTTTAAGAACTATATAAATAGATAATATGATTTTTTGGTCAATTGTTCCTCATCAAAGAAAATATCTATTTAAAAAGAAAATTCTTTCAAACATGAAGAAAATAAATTAAGGAATAGACTGAGATATATGTGTTAATAATTTGACAAATTTTTAATTTAATTAATATAAAATATGATGAACCATGGTCTTTTAAGAAAAAAAAGATGTGGTTGACACTTTGCAGCAAAGTTTATATATCAACAAACACAAATAAAAACCTGGTAATTTTATATAAAGACAAATTTGAGGAACTTTTAACCATATAAAGACAGATTTGAGGAACTTTTCTATGCATTAGAATTACTTGACAAAAAAACAAAAAAAAATCTGTCTTTATATATATAATAATGTAGTATGTTGAATTGAAACCAACAAATAATCAAATATATTTATTTGACACATCATTTGAAAACAGTTTTCTAAACCGATAATTTTTAATCAAAAAATAAAATTATATGGTTTCAAAAGGTTAAAGATTATGGTTATTTATGTAGGTTGAAAATTGTATAAATAATAGTAACATAAAAAGCAGTTATGGAGATTATATGATAAAAGCAGTTATAGATAACTTAAATCACCTGCTCATGGAGGAAAGCGTATAGTGGGGGAATCCTCAAAGGACCCGACGAACCCAAGTCAACTAAAGAGAGCAAACCGAAGGACTTCGGACGCTGCAGGCCCGGTTTTGAACCCTGCTATACAATTAATTCCAGCAATAAGGAGAGGTCAACAAGGAACTCGAGAGGGAACAGTTCAGCAAACCTTACCAAGACAACCAGAGGAGCCGACAGAAGCTGCAGAGAGCGCTCCACTCCCATCAACTACCAGAGCTACACCTGCACCGAATAAGAAACAGGATTTTCGGTCAGGTCCAAACTGGGTTCCTTAGGCTTTCTAAGCTGGAACTGCTGTGGGTTAGGGAATCGCATTACAGTCCGACGCCTAAAAGAGTTACAAAGGAAAAACTCACCTGATGTAACTTTCCTCATGGAAACAAAAAATCCCACAGACTATGTGTTGAAGGAGCTGCACTGGTTCCAAGATTACAATCACATAGCTGTTGAGCCACACAGCCCTGGAGGAGGGGGCCTCTTCCTTGCCTGGAAAAAAGATGTAGATCTCACTGTTAATCAGACATCACAAAACTTCATCGATACTACTATAGTCTACAAAGGTATCTCTTTCCACGCAACGTTTGTGTATGGAGAACCAGATAGCTCTAAACGACTACAAGTGTGGAACACTATATCTAATCTTCGACCGGAAAATGGAGGAGCATGGTTCCTCACTGGAGATTTTAACGAAATCATAGATAACAGCGAAAAGTGTGGAGGACCGGACAGGGCTGAAGGAACATTTGGAGCTTTTCGCTCTTTCTTATCACAAAACGACCTATTTGATCTAAAGCATTCAGGAAGTTTTCTTTCATGGAGGGGGAAGAGACATACACACCTGGTTCTATGCAGGCTGGACCGAGCACTTAGCAACAGCGACTGGGCAGATCTCTTCCCGGCGTGTAGGAGCCAGTACCTGAAGTACAAAGGATCTGACCACAGACCACTTCTGTCTTTCCTGGATACTGCAAAGAAGAAGGGTGCTAAGATCTTCAGATTTGATAGACGTTTAAACGATAACTTGGAGATAAAGAAGTTAGTCTCTGAAGTGTGGAGCAGTAACGAGTACCTGACAGTAGAGGAACGTCTATCTTTGTGTCGTCAGGCGATCTGTAAGTGGTGTAAAACTTTCTACGAGAACAGTCAAAAGATATTGGAAGACACACGTAAAAGACTCGATGCTGCCTTGTCAGACCTCCAGCCAGATGACTCCCTAATCCTCAAGCTCAACTCTGAACTTCTCCAAATTTACAAAGCAGAGGAACACTTCTGGAAGCAAAGAAGCAAGCAGTTATGGTTATGTTTGGGAGATTCCAACACGGGTTACTTCCATGCGGTTGCACAAGGAAGAAAGACAAGAAACAGATTCTCAGTGCTGGAAGATAAGGATGGGTTACCTTTCTACGAGGAAGAGCAGATAGCAAACATCGTTTCCTCTTACTATGAAGAGCTGTTTAAATCCTCAGGGGACCATGGGAACCAGACTGTATCCAAAGCTATCAGACCATGTATCACACAGGAACAGAATGAGAGGTTAATCGCAATACCGTAAGCAAAGGAAATCAAAGAGGCTACCTTCTCGATACATGGAGAGAAAGCGCCAGGACCAGATGGGTTCCCGACAAGTTTCTATCACGCAAACTGGGACACGATTGGACCGGCTGTAGTCTTGGAAATCCAAAGCTTCTTCACATCAGGGTACCTCGCACAGTCAATTAACAAGACTCATGTCAGGTTAATTCCAAAATGTCTAGGAGCTAAGACAGTAGAGGAATACAGACCGATTGCACTATGTAATATTTATTACAAGATCATCTCCAAGCTTATCTCCATTAGACTGAAGACAGTCCTTGGAGATATTATCTCAGAAAACCAGTCTGCGTTCATCTCGGGGAGAGCAATAGCTGATAATATTCTCATCACACATGAGATTTTACACTTCCTAAAGACATCTAAAGCGGAAGTAAAGTGCACAATGGCAGTAAAAACGGACATGTCAAAATCCTATGACAGAATCGAATGGCAATTCATATCAGATGTGTTGACCCGTCTAGGTTTTCATGCTACCCTAATCAGCTGGATTATGCAATGCCTATCTACAGTCTCCTACTCCTACCTTATAAATGAGGCAGTGTATGGGGATGTTTTACCTGCTAGAGGAATAAGGCAAGGCGACCCGTTATCCCCCTATGTGTTCATCCTCTGCAGCGAGGTGTTGTCAGGGCTGTGCAAAGAAGCAGGTAGAAGAGGTATACTCCAAGGAGTACAAGTAGCCCGAGGATGCCCAAGGATAAACCATCTGCTTTTTGCAGACGACACTATGTTTTTCTGTCTTGCATCCCAAACAAGCTGTGAAACCCTGCTGATGATACTGAAGGAGTATGAGGAAGCTTCAGGACAGATGATCAACAAGAATAAATCGGCTATTACTTTCTCAAGTAAAACTCCACCTGCAGTCAAGGAAAGCGCACAATCAAAACTGGGAATCACAAAAGAAGGGGGTTTAGGCAAGTATCTTGGGCTACCAGAACATTTTGGGAGAAGGAAGAAGGATTTATTTACCTCTATAGTGGATAGGATCCGACAGAAAGCAGTAAGCTGGTCGACAAGGAGGCTTTCAAAAGCTGGAAAGCTCACTATGTTGAAGGCCGTCCTTAGCGCTATACCGACGTACTCGATGTCATGTTTCCAGCTACCTGTAAGTCTATGCAAAAGAATACAATCAGTCCTTACAAGAATCTGGTAGGATGAGGTCGAAGGAGAAAAGAAGATCTGCTGGGTTGCTTGGGATCAACTAACTAAACCTAAGGCACTAGGAGGTCTCGGTCTCAGAGATATTCAGCTCTTTAACCAAGCTCTTCTAGCAAAGCTAGCATGGCGAATCATCACTGTACCAGAGAGTCTCTTTGCTCGAATTATAAAAGGGAAGTACTGCCACAACAAAGGTTTTCTAGAGGTTGAAGCATCGCAAAGCTGCTCCCACGGATGGAGAAGCATACTCCATGGGAGAGATCTCCTAAGAGAGAACCTAGGAAACTCTATAGGTAACGGGCAAACTACACGAGTCTGGAAGGATTCCTGGATCTCAATGGACAAAGTGCTAAAGCCTATGGGACCTATCAACGAAGCGGCAATAGATCTAACAGTGGCAGATTTATTAACTTCAGACTTAAAGTGGAATAAGCAGAGGATCGACGAGTTATTACCTGATTTGGCAACCCAGATACAATGCATAAAACCAAGCACTACAGGAGCGGAGGACTCCTTTATTTGGCATCCCACTATGTCAGGCATCTATACCACAAAGTCAGGTTACTTTGCGGCTTGTGACTTCCTGCAGCAAACAGAACACACAAGATTAGAAGGAGACTTCAGTTGGATCAGAGACGTTTGGGCAGGGAAATTCTCACCAAAAATGAAGACGTTCCTCTGGTCCATACTACGAAAAGCTATTCCGCTTGGAGCAAACCTACAAAAAAGAGGAGTTGTGTCAGCAATAGCCTGTGTGAGATGTAATGAAATAGAGACTGAGGTCCACTATTTCTTCACATGCCCGTATGCAAGACAAGTTTGGGAAGTCGTTCCTATAAACAAAGCAGTTCACCTAGCTGCCAGCGACAAATTTGAGGATGTGGTGGTAAAGTTCAGGAAGGTAGTCTGCCTTCCTCCCTCAGGTATCACTCTCAACATCCTCCCATGGATAGTTTGGTCGCTCTGGAAGGCTCGCAATTCCCTTATCTTCGAAGGACGCCTCGAATCCACCGGAGAAACAGTATTAAGAGGCATCAAGTTAGCCAGAGAGTGGTCTATTTCACAAGCACAAGGTACAGAGAAGAACAACTTACCAAAGGACCTGCTTAATAGATCGCGAGAACAGACAAGCCTCCCAATCGCAGAAGGAAATCGAGTGGTTTGCACGACGGATGCGGCTTGGAACAAGGACAGTTTAACAGCGGGTCTTGCTTGGATTTTCACCGGCGCAGGAATCAGAACCCCCATCAATGGATCGGTGGTGGAAAGACCGATCGGATCACCGTTGATAGCAGAAGCATCCGCCATCAGATCAGCGCTCTGCATGGCGATATCCCTGGAGTTCACTTCTCTGGATGTGTTCTCCGACAATCAAACGCTCATTCGAGCAATCTCCGGCATCACTCAGGCTAAGGAAGTCATCGGCATTGTGAAAGACATTTGTTCGATCTCTACTGAGTTTGCATCAATCTCCTTTTCGTTTTTCTCTCGTACTCTCAATGCTAAGGCAGACGCCCTAGCAAAAGAGACCCTTCGATTTTCGTCTACTCTGTAACAAACTTAATGGGTTTGGGCCTTTACAGGCTCATTCTTTATTTTCTTTTATCTTTAATGAAAGCCTTTCAGTGACAAAAAAAAAAGATAACTTAAAACACGTTTGTTTTCAAGATTGAGTAATAGAATAGATGTTTGATGCCACAAAAAACACGTTTGCTTTCAAAACAATTAATTAAATAAATTAGATGCTAATCCATCAGTTAAAAGATTGGGTATATTTTTTGTTTATTGTTTTATGAAAAAGTTTAATTTTTATATTTGATTTTTTTGTAATCATATTTATGTTTAATATTAATTTAATTTGATATAATAATCCCTTAAATAAATAAAATACATAATAAAAGTAACATTTATCAATAGATTATGTTTCTATTTTAATAAAATAAATTATTCAAAATTTTGAATGATACAGAATTGTCAGTTGACTTCTGTTTTATTTTGTTACATTATTCAAATAACCAAATAACGAACATGTGCGTACATAAAACATTAGATTAATGAAATCATTCAGTTGACAAAAAAAAAAAAAAAAAAAAACATTAACACAAAACTCAGTGTAAACTGTTGTTCCAATCTTTGGTCACATTCCAGTAAAAGTGAACATTAACTTGTTAGATTCATAAATCGATAACAATACCCCGAACCGCTTGTCGTAGCCCTTTATGTCCTAATGCATTTGGTGATGGTGGATGTGTTAGCTGAACATTATGTGGAACCCGCATCTCCGATGAATGCCCTGTGATGCACATCGATCCTGACCCGTCTTGTTGCCAGTAGACTTCAACCATTACTCCACTTGGATTCTCTGCGTTTTCTGTGTCAGGGATCCCAACAAATCTGGCTCCCACGGGTATCTGTACATTGACCATATAACTTATTAGCATTCCTCAACTATTTTTCATTTTGAACTAATAAAATGTAGTATATAATATACATGTGTAGTTGGATATACCTCTAGTGAGATGCCAGATTCTAACTCGAGAGTAACCATGGTTCCTTCAACGGTTGCACTTTCCAGTTCAGCTCGTCTAGCTATGTTCAGAAACACTTCTTCAAGAGTTGCAAGCCCGAGCTGTATGTCTGAGATTCCAAACTCAGATTCTCTGTTTTCTAGCTCCTCGAAAAACCCCTATTTGTGGAGAAAAGGATGATGAATATCATAGGTAGATGAAGACGATGATATCATATATTAGAGCTTTTTTTCTGATACATCCTTACCGTAAGAAGTTTCTCTTTGTCGTGGGGGATAACAAAAGTCATGAAAGCCTTGTTTTCATCTGCTGGCTCAACTTTCAAATGCTGCATATAATCATTCTTCTTTAGGTCAAAAATAAATCTTATTTAGGTCAAATCGGCCATATTAAAAAACGTTTGAGTGTGTATGCGTGCCTCGTTAAAGAATCTCTTCACTGGCTCATGCAAATCTCCAGAAGCATTGCTATTGTCCTTTTTGCTTTCAATGAAGCTAACGGTAGCAACAAAACCAGTTCCGAAGCGAGATTTTAACCTGATTGAGGTACCAATGCAGCGGAGCCTGCCCTTAGCCATGATCCCTATTCGGTCGCTTAAAATATCAGCTTCTTCCATGGAATGCGTGGTCAGTATGATGGCACGGCCTTTCTTTGAATCTTGTATAATGTCCCACACATGTCTCCTCGTGATAGGGTCCATGCCAGTTGTCTACAATCCGTATATAAGTACACCATCTTAAATCAATTTGTATGTATAGATAATTAATAAACACATTAAAAGAGGAGTTAGCATGTGACATGCCGGTTCATCTAGGAAGACCAGCTTGGGATCACCAATGAGTGCAACTGCAACACTGAGTCGGCGCTTCATCCCACCACTGTAGCTTCCTGCTCTAACTTTGGCCGCTCCTGTCAGTTTTACATCGGCCAGTAACTTCTCAGCGGTCTGTAAAAAAACAAGTTAGTAAAAGACATGTAAAGAAGTGTGCATAAATTTTCAATTCAATCACTAGACATCCCAGCAACATTTTGAGATGATATTCAGGTGACATAGTACCGAGTTGATAGATGCAGGCGGCAACCCTTTGATGCTAGCAAAGAGGTGGAGGTGTTCTTCACTTGATAAAGCATCCCAAAGGATATCAAACTGTAAGAAAAAAGACATGAAACACATTTACGCTGAACAATTACACTATTGTCGAAGAAGCTCCGTTGTTATTAATTAAGTAAACTGAAACTTATCTACCTGAGGACACACTCCTATCATTTTACGAATGTTCGACATACCAACAGAGCTTCTTACGGAATCTCCATATATAAGAGCTGTTTTAATTCAAATCAAATTGATCTTTGTTAATTATTAGAATGGTTAAAATAAGTTTTGGAAACTAGCTTCTTGTCATGCAGATCCTTACCATCCCCACCAGTAATTGGATTTATGCCAGTCAAACAGCTGATAGAAGTTGTCTTCCCTGCACCATTGGGTCCAAGAAGACAAAACAACTGGTCTTTGGCTATATTCATCCATAAACCCTAAACATATTCCATGATCTATTTTAGCCAAAAAAAAACGAATGGAACTGTTGCTGTAAATTACATTTTCATGTAAGTTGCTGTAAATTACATTTTCATGTAAGAAACGATAAGGGACAATGATCATATTAGGCTTTGTGCAATAGTCATGACATATAATATAAAACCCACTAACTTTGTCAACAAGAACGATTACCTTTACAGCATGAAAAGGAGATGTTTTGGTGCATTTACAACAACCAAGTTTTGTAGTTCCTGGATATGTCTTAGCAAGACCATGAATCTGAACTGCAATGCTAGGATCGACTATTCCATCCATTGCTTGTTGCTTAACTAGTGTCTCCTCTTCAAGCACATCCTCGTCCTCTGGCGCTACATGCTCAACGGGTGGAACTGAACCAATACAGCTAAAAATGCTGCCTTCTGTAAAGTGTATATAGGAGCATGATTGGGGTTTATATTTTCCAACAAAGTAAACGACTGCTCAGGAGACCTATGAGGAGACAATACCTTCCACTTTATTGCCTCCTTTACCAGTCCAGTAACCAGGTGTTAAAAAATAGAAGATGGGTTTTCTTACACCGGACGCGTTGGGAATGATATTGTCAAAGTAGATGGCGAGAACAAACCAGAAAAGGAATGTCCCAACTTGCCACTGGTAGATAATATCCTACAAAAAGATTTTCAAGTAGTGGTTTGAGAAAAAAAAAGAGTTAAGAAAGTATTTAATGAATGTCCGTCCACATACAATTGAAAGTACACAAGTTGACATGCCCCCTTCGCATACAGCTCTTTCACTCCAGCTAATTCCAGAACTTGCTGGAGTTGAAGTTGCATCAAGAAGAAGCTTAAGTCCCGCAGAAAAAGTGTTGGGTGGGAAGAGTGACCAAATCGCCCGGCGAGAAGCAGGATAAGCGTTGGAGTAAGGGAATCCAGTAGCTGATACAATCTGAGCATTTAGAAATGGTAACTAGTAAGAAGAAGTCGTACACGATTTGAGGAACTAGGTTAAAGCTAAGAGAATCAAACCTGTGTGATAAAGCCAATGAGAAACACAAGGAAACCAACTGTTGTAGCTGAAGATGATTTGCTAATGAAAGATGATAGCACGAACGCTAGGCCAATCTAGTAACACAAAGGATAGATAAGTTTTAAGTGATAACCCAGAAATAATCAATGGAAAATAATTAAGAATGATGAGGATCTTTAATTACCATATTAAACTGAAAAAGTAAGAAAAGTAGGAAGACAACAAAAAAACTGTTTTTCAAGAAAAAGGCGAATCGGAACATCATTCCAAAGAGGACTAAGAAGAGTGATGATACAAATGTAAGGAGTCCTTCCCATGTGAGCCATGATAACCAATAAGCTGTATCAAAAACTCCCATCATTGTCATGGCCTGACGAAGTTTTAGCTCTTTCTCCGTAACAAGAGAACCGAGCTGGAGAACAAAGCCAAACATGGAGAAGGCAAGAAAAAAGATTGGTCCCATTACTTTGAGTGCAGAGATAGCTTCAGCTATAATAGCTGGCCGTGCAAATTCTTTAAATCCAAAACCCCAGCCAAACTTTGGATCTGAAATAGTGAAAATACAAAAAAAAAAAAGTCAAAAAGAAGACATGTACATTTATGGATTTCCAACTAAAAAGTAATTAAAAACTAATTGATGATAAGTGAATTTGTAGACATTTCAACTTATTAGTACTAGTTATGAGTTTTTCAATTTTCAATATGATACTTTGTCTCTAAGCTCAAAGATTTCAAGATGGTACCTCCAATTAAAGACCTCGCAATCTCACGCTCTGCAGCTATTTGAAGAGGAACAAGGAACTTAAAAGTTGGATCTTCAACACGACCACGTTTTTTCTCCGATGAGGAATTTGTCTGAACTCCATAGCTGATTATTGTAGCATTCCTTTCCACAAAATGCAAAGCTCCTGGGACTTGCAAAGGATGTGACATAAACCATGCATCGACCTCCTCAGGTGCTTTGAATGATTGAACCTGAGAAAAACACACACACACACATACACAAGAGAAACATTTCAGCACCTTTATTAAGTTAAAACTAAAAATAACCAAACATAATAAGAACCTAACCTTGTTGGTCGGAATTGGTCTCCCCGGATTGTTAGCCATGATTGCAGAGACGATGTCAGTCACACGACGGCTATCGTTACCACTCCATAAGAAGTCGTAGCAAGGAAGCTTCACGAAGAACTTATCCTCACAAGGAAGAATAGGCGGCGAAAACAGAAGCGTGGGATCGGTTACGTTCTTGTAGGCACTTGAGGATGCTTCGCTCGCCTTCATAGCTTCCTCGATACAGAATATGACAAGGATGAAGAAGAATGATGAGAAAAGCTGAAGACACGTAGATCTCATGTTCCTCCATGATAGCAGCAGGTTCTTCTTAAACAACGCCGTGAACTGCTGATACAGAAGCGGTAAACCTTGTTGCAAAACCATTATCAAGATTTTTTTTGGTTAGTTTTCAAAAAACATAATATGAGAAACGTTTTCTCTTCTGTTAATTCTATACCTATTCTATATCTAAGAATACGTAAGGTAACATCTAAAAAAAAGGTTTACGGACATGCGATCTTTTCTTTCCAATTTTTAAGGTCCACGTTAAACTATGTTTATTTCACATATGACCTATTTTGGGCAGTTCTATTTGTTTATTTTTTTCCTTATAATTGATTATATATTGTGATCTTTCATCTTCAATTTTTAAGGGTTTGACTATTCTCCCACGTTTTTTCTTTCTTCATTGATGGCTGATCCTAGTCCCGCAAGTTTTGGGACGCAGGCAAATGCGTTACTCAGGAAAAACTTAACGTACCAGGTCGGTTTTCTCTGATAATTATTAGGCGGTCCTGAAATTTTTAAAGGTTATAGGTAATTAGTATTAGTTCTTCTTTTTTTCACAAATTTGGAAACGTATGTGCAGGACTACCCTGGTTATTATCCCCTAATTGTTATGTAAAACTATCTTTTTTATTAAACTCATGGAAATTGAACTGCAGAGGAAACATATATGGACGAATGTTAGGCTCATCCTAGTTCCACTCTTCCTCTGCTTAATTCTCCTAGCGATTCAGCATGTGATGGATGCGCTCATGAAGAGTGTCTCTGATATGGCTGGTGACTGTAAAAGTAACCCTAATTTATCTGGTGGTAAGTGTCCCATCCCAAACCCTCCAATGTTGCCTCCCATGTTGCAGATTCCACAACATGAACTCCGTTCTGTTAAAACCGATTTTCTTCCCTACAAAGACCTCCCTGACAAGTCATGTAGAGGAACAATGGGAGGATCTTGTCCGGTAACTATACTTATGACTGGTGACAAACAGCCCCTTGGTAAATGTATATACTTCTCTTCCTTGTTTGATAAGTAACTTTTATTTCTCCTTGTTGCATGCGAAACTTACCCAAGCGTGTTCTCTTTCAGCTTTATCCGCGAATATATTTTCTACCTCTTTCGCGGTTAATTCCTCCGACCTCTTGCCTACTTTAGCCAATAATGTCTTGGTATGTCTTTCTTTTTGAGGCTGCTATGGCCATCTCTGAGATTTATGGAGTCTGAAACAATTACTAAACCATTTTTCTTTTAATCATTTGGAGGCCTAATTATATATACATATTAACCATTAATATTTTGGAGGCCATAGGTGAATGTTTAATCTGGCTAATGCTCATGACCACCTCTGGATATATATGTCTGAATTTGAGTGCAAGAGTCTACATTCATTCCATCTCCTTTTTTTCAGGGCACAACAATCGCAGCAGATAAAAACAATTACGCAGATCCAGGGCTTGCCTCAGGTCTCCCTATCTACAGTATCCAACCTCTTTGCAATGCAAACTCTACATGGCCACTCTCTCTTGAAAAAATCCAGACAGGTATTTCTTTTACCTCTTGCTTGTGATGTAACTGATGTTCAAAGGGAAAGTTTGACTTGAGAGATGATAAACTAACCTGAATTGGTTCGTGTCCTAAATATCCCCCCAGAGGTGAAGTGTGTTCAAGGGTTGTGTCTCTGGAGAAATAACTCTGCAGATGTCAATAATGAGCTTTTCAAGGGTAGTTATAGGGGAAACCCTGCTGGAATTACAAATGAGATCGCTGCAGGTTTCGAATTTTTCTTCCATATATTACATTTTATGTACTATCTTCATCGCGTATACTTAGGATCCACCTCAACTTTTCTATGCATTAGCATACGATCTCATGAGTACGGATAAGAGGAACTTCAATGTGACCATCTGGTATAACTCAACCTACAAAGACGAGTTTTCAATTGGGCCTGTGAAGCTGGTCCGAGTTCCCCGATCTATCAATCTGGTACAATATATTGTACTCTCAAGACATATGCATCCACTTACAATCGTGTTTCTCTCATTGTTAACATATGCCTCTGCAGATATCAAATGCTTATCTAAAGTTTCTGAAAGGCCCCGGGATAAGGATATTATTTGAGTTTGTCAAAGAAGTTCCTAAACACGCAACTATATTGAACACTGACATAGCGTCCTTGCTTGGTCCACTTTTCTTCACTTGGGTTGTTCTTCTTTTGTTCCCTGTAAGTTCTCTCCTACCAGAGACTTGAATGTTTTTAATTATTCCTTTGTATGTAAATGACTAGCTATAAATCTTGCAGGTGATCTTGACATCATTGGTGTATGAGAAACAAGAACGTCTAAGAATTATAATGAAAATGCATGGCTTAAGCGATGGTCCGTATTGGTTGATTTCATATGCCTATTTTCTAACTATATCCGTGTTGTATGTTGCTTCTTTGGTGATCTTCGGATCAGTAATAGGACTCAAGTACTTTCGGCTCAATACCTATAGCATCCAGTTCGTTTTCTATTTTATCTACTTGAATCTACAAATCGCTCTTTCCTTTCTTGTTTCTTCAATATTCTCAAAGGTTAAGACTGTTACAGGTAATAATAACATATTATTTTTCTCATCAAGAACATGCCAATGTTCAAAATTGAATGGTCTCTTTGTTTTTATGGATTAATTGTAGTCGTTGCTTACATAATTGTGTACGGTAGTGGGCTCTTGGGAAGCTTTCTCTTCCAAAAGATGCTTGAAACTCAGTCATTTCCGGGTAACCTTAACAAAAAAAAAAAAATTAATATGCTCGTTTTTATCACTTACTTTCTTATTTTTTGGTATATAATATCTATATGCCTTACAGAGGAATGGATTGTTGCCTTGGAATTGTATCCTGGGTTTTCTCTATACCGGGGGTTGTATGAGTTCTCACAATATGCCTCCAGGGGAAGTGGGATGAAGTGGCAAGATATCAGTGATAGTGGAATGGGTGAAGTTTTATGCATCATGTCGATAGAGTGGTTTCTGGCTCTCATCATAGCCTTCTATATTGATCAAGTTTTCTCATCTGGGAAGCACCCTTTCTTTTTCTTGAACCCTTCCAAGAAGTCTTCTTCTATACCAAGTAAGCCTACCGTGCAGAGGATGGATTCTAAAAAAGTCTCCATAGACATGGGGAAAATAGATGTCAGTCAGGAGGTATGTTTAACAAGTCATATTTTTGGGCTTTCCATGTGTTCTCTGATGTTAACATTAAATGAGATAATAAACAGAGGGAAAAGGTGCAACAATTGAGAAATGAAGGTAGCGCAGGGCACGCCATCTTGTGTGACAACTTGAAAAAAGTGTATCCAGGTAGAGATGGTAACCCTCCAAAAATGGCAGTAAGAGGGTTATATCTCGACGTTCCTTCAGGAGAATGCTTCGGCATGCTTGGACCTAATGGCGCTGGAAAAACATCCTTCATCAGTATGGTCAGTTTCGACAAAACAGTTTCACAAATAAACGTTATAGTGTGTCAAATTTTGTAATCTTTTACTGTATTTTTTGTTGTTTCCATAGATGACAGGGCTACTCAAACCTTCATCTGGAACAGCATTGGTTCAGGGTTTGGACATATGCAAGGATATGAACAAAGTATACACTAGCATGGGCGTTTGCCCACAACACGAGTAAACACACACTTACAATTCTTCTGCATGTTCCTTCTTTACCAAGCAAATAAGAAACAGTTTAGAGAACAATTTCGGTTTTGTGGCATTCTCTTGGTTGTAGCTTGCTTTGGGAGACACTAACAGGGAGAGAACATCTTCTCTTCTACGGGCGACTCAAGAACTTTAAGGGCTCTGCTCTAACGCATGTATATATATATCTGCCACACCTTGCTGTCTTAGTTTAGTTTCGTGTTATATATAATTCCAGAAGAAGACAATATTGTTAATTCATTGATACATAATCATTTCAAGGCCGTGGAAGAATCTCTAAAGAGTGTAAGCCTTTTCGACGGAGGAGTTGGCGACAAACCTGCTGGAAATTACAGTGGAGGTATGAAAAGGCGGCTTAGTGTCGCTATATCACTTATTGGGAACCCCAAGGTACATGCATTCTTGTTGCTTGTGTCGTGTTTTCAAGCAATTTGGTTATTAACAAGCCTAAGGTGTGATTAATCATTCTCTTAATTATTAGGTAGTTTATTTGGATGAGCCAAGCACAGGACTTGATCCAGCCTCGAGGAAGAACTTATGGGATGTGATTCAGCGTGCAAAACAAAACACAGCAATTATCCTCACAAGTATATACATACATATATTATTTTCTTAGATTATATATGGGATGTGCTTAAGTGTTCTTCTTAAATAGACTTAATCTTAACGTTAAGACTACGTTTTCAGCTCACTCGATGGAAGAAGCAGAGTTTCTATGCGATCGATTGGGAATATTCGTAGACGGGGCCTTGCAATGCATAGGAAACTCCAAGGAACTAAAGAGCAGATACGGTGGATCGTATGTGTTCACGATGACAACATCTTCAGAACATGAGGAAGATGTTGAGAGATTGGTATCAACTGTGTCTCCCAACGCCAAGAAAGTATATCATCTCGCTGGTACACAGAAGTTCGAGCTCCCAAAGAACGAAGTTAGGATTGCTGAGGTGTTTAGGGCTGTAGAAAAGGCTAAATCCAACTTCACAGTCTTTGCTTGGGGACTTGCCGACACAACTCTCGAAGATGTCTTCATCAAAGTCGCTAAATCTGCTCAAGCCTTCATTTCCTTGTCTTGATGAAGCCTGATTTTTCAAGTTAGGGTTTCTATTTTTTTGAGTCAAAGATGTGTCTTCGGGCGCACGCAACCAACTTCCTAATACTTCTCATGCAATTTGTATATACTATTAGCTGTACACGTTTTTTACATAGAAGCTTCAGCCTATGTTGAGATGTCCCATAATTATTCGTTGTTACATACTCTCTATGTATTACAAATTAATATGAACATGAAATATTTGCTTATGCCAATTTACATTGTCGGGCTGAGTATATGCAAATTAGTTGATGTCTTTTCTGACATTCAAACTGTGTCATCACATCAATCTTGGTGTTATATATGTGAATCCAACTAATCAATCATTGGCATATATTACCGTTATGTTTGGTTTTAGTACTTATTAGCTGATCAATTTGTTCCGAAAACAAAACAAACGGGTTTTACACCTTAACTAATTTAGTTAAGTCGAAGAACTAAAAAATGCATATATATAGTTAGGGATAAAAAACGAATAAAGAGCTGCAAAAACAGAAACAAAATTAGGGTAAAAAATGAATGGCTCGAGTGTTCTTTAACTTTTGGCCAAGGTATACATATACCACCATCAGAAAAGAACAAAAATTATTCATCTTTATTCTACAAAAAAGTAGTAAGAAATGGGATACAATTGTGTGTCCTTAATACTAACAATCTCGCTTGCTGTGATTACATGGCCCGTGGTTTGTGGTAACGATGCTACACCAATTCCTCAGAACAAAAACCAAATCGGGCAGTGGTTCAACACCAACGTCCCTTCGTTGGCTAGTAGAAAAGACACGTTAGATCCAGCTCTGTTGGCTGCTGAGGCTACCCCACGTGTTATTAAGGCATAACAATGTTCAGATTATTACATTCAAATAGTATTAGTGTTTTCTAAATAAATTGTATCTAAATCGGTCATTAATGCTACAAAGTCAACTAGACTGCCAAAATAGTGCATGATAATAATTAAAGTTGGTTATATTCATATGCGAATTGTTTTTGGTGTATCTATAAATGCAGGTGAAACAAAATGGAAGAGGCGATTTCAAGACATTGACCGAGGCGATAAATAGTGTAGCCGTAGGGAACAAGGAACGCGTGATCATCAAGTTAGGTCACGGTGAATACAAAGAGAAGGTTACGATTGATAGAAACAAGCCTTTCATCACATTGTACGGTGATCCAAATGCAATGCCCGTGTTGACATTCGATGGTACGGCAGCCGAATACGGAACAGTTGATAGCGCAACTCTCATTGTCTTGTCCGACTACTTCATGGCCATCAACATCATTGTCAAGGTATATATATTTTTCATCTTAAAAACTTATTGTCTTAGTGATATGAAATTATGAATTTAGGTAGCCTATGTAATAAACCCTAATTAAGATTCATCACTGTAACTGGTAACAAAACAGATGTCTATATAAATAACATTTTAAAAAATTGATAGAATTCTGCTCCAATGCCGGATGGAAAAAGGAAAGGAGCACAAGCTTTATCTATGAGAATCTCTGGCAACAAAGCAGCTTTCTATAACTGTAAATTCTATGGTTATCAAGACACGATTTGTGATGACACTGGAAACCATTTCTTCAAAGACTGTTACATCGAAGGGACATTTGATTTCATCTTTGGAAGTGGACGCTCTTTATACCTCGTACGTACCTAAGACCTAACATTCGTAAGACATGTTTTCGTGATGATTTCTAACTAATTAAAATCCTCCTTTTGGTTCATGCATGAAAAGAGTACACAACTAAACGTTGTGGGAGATGGACTCAGAGTTATCACAGCTCATGCTGGGAAAAGCAAGGAAGAGAAAAGCGGGTATTCATTCGTGCACTGCAAGGTTACAGGGACTGGAACTGGGATTTACTTGGGTCGAGCATGGATGAGCCACCCCAAGGTCGTCTACGCATACACTGACATGTCAAGTGTCGTAAACCCGTCTGGATGGCATGAAAACACCCGAACCGAGCGTGACAAGTATGTAATCAAAAACCATTCTAATGTTATATGATGATTCACTAACAAAACGTCATTAACAAATATTTTTATATGTAAATTCACACGGATGGATGAGCAGGACGGTGTTCTACGGAGAGTATAAGTGCTCAGGACCAGGATCGCGGAAGGAGAAGAGAGTTAAGTATACACAGGACATTGACAACATAGAAGCTAACTCTTTCATCTCGCTTGGCTACATCCAAGGATCCAGCTGGCTCCTCCCTCCTCCTTCTTTGTAATCTCTCATAATCAATTGAGGCTTGTGTAAAACAAGGAATGAGAATCATCGGTTTAGTATAAAGTTTTATATATTATCAATCTCTATATTTTATTATGTTTAAAAATGTTTTAGGGGAAAATAACTATTTACGTCATGTTCAAAAAGAAATTAACTATTTACGTATCAAACTTTCACATATTAGCCTAAGTGCTTCAAAGACTCTAGCTGATGCAGAGTGTTCAAAGATGACATCTTGACCAAGTATACATTGCGAAGTTCAGCCCACTAAGCCCATCTCTGCACTAGCGGTTGATACGCTTCTCGGTCAAAGGAAGAACATAAGATCTGTCAGTAGTTTTTCATAATGCATGCTTTGTGAGAAAATTATATGGATTTGATTATTCTCTGTACCGGTGCGGATTTGCCAACCTGTTTACTCCACTTAATTGTTTGATCCATTCATGTCGCATAGACGTAATCCATTTTCTATATATTTTGTAAAACTGAGAAAAAATGTTGTAAGAAGCACTATGTGATCCCCTTTGTCTAATTCATAACATGCGGTATGTTGAATCTAGTTGTGAGCTTTCAGATATTTATTTTAAATGATATGTATGTATATATATCGAATATAGATTATGAATATTAATATTCGATAATATCCTAAATGCGACAGCATATAGTAGTTGCTCCACCGTAGGAAGTTGTGCGTGTGGACCGTTTTCCGTTGAAAATATGTTCAGAGTTGCCATCATTCCTAAAAGGATTCTTTAGATATTTCTTAGAGCCAAATACAACTTCCAGTATGCGCTATAGATCTATATAATTGCTGGGGATAACAAAATTACTATATAACTTTTGATTAGTGTTAAAAATATTGTGGAGTAGTGTAAAACATGTGGAAAGAGTTTCAAATCATTAAAGGGTAAACACAGTGCAAAACAACCATAACACACCACAAAGCAACAAACAACTGTAGATATACATCAGAACAAGCTAACGAAGTGAATTGTTTTTTCGATCAATAAATATATACTGCCTCCGTACCACTATAAGATATTTTTAAAGATTTCGATTTTATTTTAAAATAAATGATTTCTCATTTTTTTAGACAAAATTTATTGTCATTTAAAATTTGTAACCAATTATATAATAGTGTATCTTTTTTAATTGGTTGAATCAGTTTTATTTAATGCTATTTTATATAACTAAGATAAATTACATAAAATTTTGCATTTTCTTAAACTTTGCGATAAAATTTTAAAATCCATTTAAAATGACACAGAGATAATATATTTTTAATCAGTTAACAGTTAACATCAGTATATTAAGACAATTTATATGTATATATTCCATTTCATTTACCGGTCGAATATGAATGGATTAAAAGTTGTTGTAGCTTGTTGAAATTTTCGTGTCATTTAACATTTATGCTTTTACTCCCTCTGCAACTATAAATGTTACAGATAATTGATCGAACTGATGATAAAACAGTGGCACTATGACACAAAATCAATATGTTGGAGAAGCTATATGCTTTAATTTATATGTATTTAATAATTTGATTTGTAGAATAGTAAATTATTTTTAGAAAAAGATAATTATAAAAACTAATATGTAATTTATTTATTTATAAATATTTATAATATCTTATAAAATATATTATTTATGTTTTGTTATTAAAATAATGAATCATATTCAGTTGTATAAGTTAAATTTTATTTTAAATATGAAATGTTGTTATTTTAAAAAAAATTTAAAAATTATTGCAATTTTATTTTAATAATATAAATTTTATTTTTGGATATAAACATAATTTTGATATTATTAAATAAATATATTAATAATATTTTATTATTTTTTATATTTATATATTTTATATGCAAATACTCTACCAAAACCTCCATATGAAAAAAGTGAATGAAGAACATTTGGAAAGCATTATCATCTTATAAGTATTTTTAAAATATTTTTCTAAAATTTGTTAATTAAACAATAAGGAAGATAATGCTTATGTTAATAGTTTGCTAATCAAGACTTGAATATGATTTGCACACATTTTTATTTCAATACTTGCGGAATAATATCATCACTAGGATAAGATCCGCGCCTTGCGCGGAATGAATTTAAAAACGTAGAATAAAAAGAATTGGTTTTGACAAATATAAAATTATATATTGCAGCTGTGTTATATATGTGTATATATATAACATTTTTAATATTTATATAATTATTTATAAATTGACGGTGAATGAATGTAATTAGAATTGTCGATCATATTTTTTTTTTAATTTCATGCATTAGCCGATTTGTTGGATATGTTGAAGTCATAAAAAATAAAATTATGTTTTATTTTTTTAACAAAATGATTGATGAAAAAAATTATATATGATCGAAAATTAAAAACCCTAATTATTGTACAAATTGGAATTCTTACAACTTTATTTTACAAAATTACATGGAAAATCCAAACTATAATATTATACACCTACATGTTGTGTTAGTAAAATAATTAGTCTCATTAGTTATGGGCCAAATTAATCATCATAAAAAGAAAATTATGTTTTATTTTTTTAACAAAGTGATTGATGAAAATATTTATATATGATGAAAAAAAAAATCTAATTATTGTACAAACCGGAATTGTCACAACTTTATTTTACAAAATTACATGGAAAATTCTTTATATATATTATAAGAGAAGCATATTATTTATATCTCATATCTTTTTCTCGAACAATGTTATATCTCGTACTCTAATTCTCAAACTTCATATCTTAATTATAGTCCAAATCCATATAAAATTGAATCACAACTTTAAAAAGTAAAAAAAAAATCAACTTATTTTTTTAAATATTAAACCCAAACTATAACTACATTAATTATATATAATTATTTTGGTCGAAATTATATATTAATTATCATTATATTAAATGAAAACAGTTTTTTTAATGAGTTAATTTTAGTCTTTGATTGATTTCAATCCAAAGGCTACAAATCAATTTTTTTTTTTTTGATTGGTCATTATCTCAATCACACATCTCTAGCTCTTTCTTCCTAGATCTGTCTCTTTTTTCTCAGATCTTAAACTAATATTTTCTCCTCCTTTGAATCTCTATCTTCTTCAATCACCACCATCACACATACTTTCTTTACAACTCCCCTTCACCACCACCACCACACGTCTTTTACTCACCTTCACCACCACCAAGAAGTAGAAGCAAGGCTCACCATACACGACCTCCGTTCGTTCACTGTCCCAGAATCACCACGACCACATGACCTCCGTTCGTTCGCCGTCCCAGCATCACCACCACCATAACACCACGGTTTGACCTCTCTATCTCTCTCTCCTCTCTCTGTATCTCTCTCTCTCTCTCTTTTGAACTGGGCTATTTGTTTTTAGGATGGAGGAGGCAAGCAGAAGGAGCTGACGGCTTCAGATTCAAGACGGAGGTAGCCGCCGAAAACTGCCGTCAGTAAGGGCCACGAAAACGACACCCTTGAATCAGATGATGGCGAGTTTGGCTTCGTCGCTGCGTCTCGAGGAGCAGTGGTGAGCGGTGTCTCTGTATTTAATTTTTAAGATATATACACGATAACATGTATATATGTGTGTATTTGTTACGGTCGAAAACATGTATTTCTCTAGGGAATTTATTTTTTAGACTATGCTAATACCAAACACGTTAAAATCTTGCCACATCAGCAATTTAATGGTCTAAATAACTGCCACATAGAAAGGGGTTTTTTTCAATTAATGCTTCCCTTTTAATATATAGAGGATTCAAAAAGGAGTTTCGCAAAACAAGTAAACAACGAGCTTATATAAAACTTTTTTAAATTAACATATACAATATCAGGCCATATGATCTTGTACATATGTAAGAAATCGTATTTTGTTTTATTTTTAAATAAATTAAGCTTGAATAAATTATTGATTCAAGTTTTTGAATAAACTTAAATGTCAAAGAAATGTGAATGAGTTTACTAAGCAAATTGTTTGGAACGTTTCCAACTGAGTTGGATTAGTCAATCGATAATATCCTAGCTAGTTCAATATGTTCAAGTGTTCTTTAAAACAGGATACATCAAGTTCGCTCATCATCGCTCAGTTAATCCTGAAATTTTGATCGAAAAACATTCATTTAAACATGCATCATTACAATAACCTTAGGGGCTAGGAACCAGTTCAGCCAAAGAATCAGATTTATTGTCTTCTTATGGTTTAAAGACAAATTAAATTCTGGAAAATAGAGCATGATAGTTGAGCGATATCATGCAAAATCCAGGAGCTTTGACTGAACTGTAGCACGATTTATTATAAAGATGAAATAGTGATTTATCTACAATTTTCAGATGTCAATGGTTTTCATGTGTATATGCGTTTTATGGATGTATTTATGTTGTAATGATGAAGATGATGCTGAATATTTCATAACCACAAGCCGCAATTAGTACAATTTCTTAGTGGCATTGATGTTGAGACACATCTTAAAGGGTCTTCTTGAAGATAATATTTGTACTTTAAAGAAACTCTAGTATCTCGGTAATATCAAATATCTAATCATTTCTTTTGACATTTTATGTATATTTGATAACACCGACTATAATAGAGACAATGGAGATAAACTCTTTGAGTGGTAACTGATATTTAAAACAAGAAAAGGTTAACAAAATGTCCTCAGCTATTATATAATACATGTTTACAAATTAACATATCTTAGACTTAAATATATAACAATATACTGTATTATCTAAAATAAGTAAATATAAAAATTGCTAAAAAATAATCCAAACTTTGAAGTGGAGGCAAAAATTTAACATAAACTAAATATAAACTAATTTTAAAATATTTGTCCATGTATATTTTAAATCTCTTAATAATAAATATACGTGACGGTTTGAAACAATTGATTAATTACGAATATAAACTATAAAATTATTGTATTTAAAATAATTATATAAATATTTAAGTATATAATTAGTGTCAATGTACATCATTAATGATGAAAAGTAAATATATATATATATATATATATATATATATATATATATAAATGAAATGAACAAGTCTAGTTATTTTTTACTTAATGATAAATGATAAATGAGTATAAATTAATGTCTAACAATAATTTAGTATTAATTACAAAATTAGATAAAAAATTATATCAAATTTTAAGTACTGATCTTGTTACTTTTTCAAAAAAAATTGGATTATTTTTTATATATATATAAAATGAAAAGATATCAAAAAATATTATAATTAAAGTAATTTATATAATGTAAAATTAAATTATAGGTATATTTTAGTTAATGACTTTCTAGGAAATGGTTCATTTTAAATATCACACATGAAATAAGTCATGAATTTTTTTTAATATAATAGATGTAGTTTTCACAACATTTGGAGGAGATGCTGCAATGTGTTTATTTAGTTTATCTTTTTCCTCAAATTTTTGGAAAGAATTCAGAAAAGGGTGGGTCTGGCCCATCTCACACTATTAAACCCACTAGTCACGGACCGTTCCATTTCAATGGTGCTTCATGCTTTTGCCTATATAAGCGGTGGGAGAAGCTTTCTTACAATAACCTCAGAGCAAAACAAAATCTAAAAGATCTATACAAAACTTATAGAACAAAATTTAGAAAATGATTAGAGGACTCTTGTTAGTTTTGTTCTTTTTTTTATCACTGTGAAGACTTCAGTTTCTCGTCCATTCGCATGGTCGAGAGGTGACGACATGCAATCAGGCCAAAACTACCAAGGCCAAAGTGGGTCGGGTCGTGGGCCCAATTGGGAGTACAACTGGGGTTGGGGCTCTGCACCAGGATCCGGATGGGGGTACGGGGCGGGTTCGGGTAGATCACCGACCGGGTGGGGAAGAGGATCCGGATACGGGTTTGGATCCGGATCCGGTTCAGGTAGCGGATATGGATATGGCTCTGGAGGTGGCGGAGCACGTGGTGGTGGGTACGGTTACGGTAGCGGAAATGGTCGGTCCGGTGGAGGTGGTGGCGGTGGTGGTTACGACGGTGCAGCTGCCACATTGAGCCACGGTAGTAAGTCTCATCCATGATGAACATGTAAGTTCTCCCAATTTAAAAAGTTTTGGGAGTGGTATAAGTGTTTGTAATATCAAGGTTATTAGGTTTGGTACCCTTTTAAAATGTAACTTCCTTTCTCTTGTATGCTTCATATATGGATTATAATGTGCTCAACGTATCTTATAATTTACAAGTACATGCATGCATGTGTCTCTAAATGTAAGAAAACATACAGTAAAACTTCTAACATTTCAAGATAAAATGATATGTTTTTAGGCTATTTGTGGATACGTCCGTTATATATAACTACACAATGAAAAAAGTATAAACCATAAGATTTATCCGGTAAATGGTCTTTATAAGACACGACACGAATGCATGGATCTGCTACATGTATATATATAATCTATACATTGATAATGATCAAGCAGCAGCGAGTTGTTTCTTGTTGTGGTGAGTAATTAAATAGTCGTCCTCGAGTGTATTCATCACAAGCTTGGTCTCAAAAGAGCTTCTGAATGATATAGAAGGTTCGACAAACAGTGAATTCATCTTTGTCTGCATCACCATTCACCATCTCTCTCTGTAGAAAAGAGCGGTAGTTATTGAGCTGTCCCGCAATAAAACCAGTTGTTGCTGATACTTTCTTCTCGGTTCCTTCTTCTCCTTCGTCCATAACCCGAGCTCGGAGAAGGAAGAGATAAGAGGGCGAGAATGTAGAAACGGTAACGTTTAGCTGAAACCCGATTCCGAACAAGAAATCAAGCTCAAGCAAGTTCATCTCCTCTTTGCTTATCCCTCCAACTTGAGCGTAATATCCATTGTTATAACACCTGAAAAGTTAAATAAATGCACTTGAAGATATTATAACATAGAATAATATAATTCAAAAAAGAAGAAGTTGTTAAATAAAAAAAATTATATATTAATCAACATCTGTTGATTAGTGAATTTCATTAAATTAGCTTCAGAATGATTTACTTACAAGTCATCTATGAATTTAGCAGAGACCAAGACACTTGTGATTATAAACCTATGAATACTTAAGGAATTGAAGAGCAAAAATGGCTGTTTCTTGATGAACCGATCCAAGTATATGTACGCGACGATATAACACGAATGACTGCAGTTTGCGTACTTTAAGATCCTCTCGAGGTAGCTTCTGATTGAGATGGAAGATTGGAAGGTTTGGTTATTCCATAGAAGCCTGAGATCCTCTGTTTCTGGTTCATGTGGTCGTTGGTCTCCGATACCATTTGCAATAGATACGACATTGCTGTTATGATATTTGGCATGGTCTCCGCCATTGGTTCTTGAAGATCTTGATTCATTGTCTGGATCTGAATCTGATCGAAGGAAAAGAAAAAGCAGAGCTATGTTTGACGAGTTTATTACATTAGTACGTGTTTTGGTTTCTGTCTTTTGCCTGTCATTTGGAGTATATTTAAGGGTTTTTTTCAAAATTGACTCCAAAAAATCACAAACCTAATCTATGATTTTTTTGAATTTTTTTTATCATATTCACCTAACAAATTCAACGAAAATATCATTAGTTTTTTTTCGAAAATAATATTTTTATTCTCTCGACCTTATCATTTTCAAGTATTTACAAGATTGTCATTGCTATCAATACACTAACCACCATGAACAACCAATTTGAAACTTTTAATGCGCCTCAAATCGATTTATACTTCTTCTTTCTCAATTCTTATCAACTAAAAACAACATCTCTTTCATTTTCTCTTCGTATTCATCCAAAAAAACACAAGATTTTGATTTTAAAAATTTATAAAATTTGTTTTGCTGTAATTGAAATATATAATCAAATAAATATATGAAAAATAAATAAAACATTTCAATAACACTAATTAATTATAAATTATTCTTAGTCAATCAAACATATATCAGTTACTTAACTATTTTATAATCATCCTAGAAAATAGTTAGTTATATAAAAAATATTTCTATTACTTTGAAAAATATATATTTTAATTGTTTAAAATTATGAAATCACATTGTATACATATATATATATATATATATATATATATTTTATTGCTACAATACATCAACAACCATGAACAACCAACCACCATTGCTATCAATACACCAATCATCTTAGATGAAATATATATATATATATATATATATATATATATATATATTCATCTAAGAAAATATAGATATAAACAAATATTTTATTACTTTAAAAGTATTTTTTATTTTCTTTAATAATATTTTTCAAACGGAATTTTTATTTTGTGAACTTTCCTTTTTAATGAAATCATATTATATATACATATATTTTTCGTTTTTGAATTTGTTTCTTAAAATTTATAAATGTTTATTTTTATTATGTATGTTATTTGTAAAATTAAAAAAAAACTAAATAAAAATTTAATAATAGTATTTAAATGTAATAGTTTTTGTTCATCAAATGTATAAATGTAATCAACCATTACAGAATTAACGTGAGCGCGACACATAAGAAATTGACTTATCAAATAATATTATAAATATACATAAAATATTTAAATTTTGTTTTTATATATTTATTTTCATAGCTAATATATTTTTATATAATAAAATTAATTTATTAATTCACGGTTTATCCATAGTCGACCAGACGATCCAGTGACAAGGAACGTTTATTGCCAGATCAGTTTTTAAAAATATTGATTTTTAATTTAGAATATTATTCTAAAGGCATAAGTTATAATTACATTGTTACATCATAGTTATAATCTTAATAGTATCGTTTCAAGGTTTATCACTTGTAGTGTTTAGACAACCGCGCCTATACCGTTTTCTAGAATATTAGCTAACTCTCGTTTAGTTTTAGTATTTTAACAGTTTAGACTAAATTTTATTATTGCAAACTCGATAGAAATACGAAAACAATATCAAGAAATTACTTTCGTCACCTTGAGAAGAAGAAACTAGTGAGATATTGACAAAGTCCTAATTTTGATCCAAATATACCAAAACCATAGGCTATATATCCGCAATCAACGAATTACTAAAAATGTAATAGAGAAACTGATCAAGCTCGTTTACAAAAACCATCAGCATCCTAAAGAAAACACTTTCTATTGTAATAAACTAAATAAAAGTAATATGTACAGATCCGCGAGCTGGAACCGTGGGACAGAAGACTACTCATCCGCACCACCTAAAGGATTGTGGATGGGCTCCATGATCGGTTCCCTCGACGATGACGAACTACCTTCACACAATAATCCACCAGAGGAGATGATCAAGAAGGAGAAGTCACGTACCAAGTTCGCAGAAAACGCTATTCACATCATTCCTTTTGTTCTTCTTGCATGCGCTCTCGTCCTTTGGCTCTTCTCAAATCCAGGTATATATATATTACACACACATTTGGGTCTAAAACCTGTGTGAGTTGAACATGGCCATTTACAGTTCTACGTGCATGACATAATAAAAAGTATTTAGAAAAGAAAAAAAACATGAGTTTTTAGTATTTTTGAAATTTTATGTATTCAAGATTTGTTAAGATCATAACCGAGTAATATTAACAGAAACGAAACTTTGTAGATGTAGATGTTGGGATGAGAGAGGAATCTATTGCGGCTAGGATTGAAGGATTGACAATCGAAGGAGACATCGACAACGACAGTGATGGAACTCAGACTGGTTTCTTGGGAGCCACCTTAGAACTCGGTGGTGATTTAGACAAACCACACCATGTTGAACGGAACAGACGAGCTTCAAGGAAACTGATCAAAGGTTTCTACTAGTTTAAACAAAGATTTGTCTTGATTATTTTTATTTAATCTAAAAGATTTGCTAAAACTATGAACGTCTTTTTTTTGGTTAATGAGGCAGCTAAATTTAAATCCAAGTATATTTTCTTCAAAAAACTTGTACATGAATCCGGTTGACAAAACTTCTGAATAAAGAGGTATATGTAGAATACATAACTAAGAAAACAATTAACATACCTCTATCTGTAATAAATATCAAAAATAAAATGTCATTTCACTTCACATGAATGACGCCATGACCCGCCAAGTCTGTTTCTGCGGTAGACTGTGGAGGAGGAGGAGGAGGAGGACGCAGACTGATATCAAGTTCCAAACCATCTTTCTTTGGTATACGAGAAGAATCATTTGCCTGAGGTAGAGGCATACCAATCGGTAAAGGCCTTGGTACAGGTATACCGGAAGGGTGAACATACCTAACATGTTCAGGATTGGGATAGTAGTACATTGGATGTATCATAACAGATGGAAAGTTGTAGTAAGGTGGCACGGTTGGGTAGATTGGCATGTGCTCCATTGATAGATTCTTAAACCGGTTTGATATCTCAGCTTGGGTTTGAACCTGTTCTTGAGATCCGGTTATTGGTTGTCTAGATGGAAACTTCGATAATGATGTTAATGCATCTGTCGTCATCACTTGAGAGTTCTTCTCTTCCTTCTATTCAAATTAACCAAAATTAAGCCCTAATAAATATCAATAAACTTTTATTAATTGGTTACTTGGCAAGCAAGACAAAAAAAAAACCTGATCTCCGAGAGAGATGTCAAAGAGACTAGCACGTCTTCTTCTCTTGTCGTTAGCATTTAACCTAAGAAAATACTTCTGAGCATGACTTGCGACTTGTGTCGGTGTTCTTGTCGTCACGAATTTTTTTGCGATTCCTCTCCAATCTCCTTTTCCGAGTTTCGTCAATCCTTCCAAGAAGATCCGATGTTCTTCTTCCGTCCATGGCTTCCCTAGAAAGTTTAATCTTTAACTTGTAAAACAAGTCTTCTTCTTCTTCTTAATTATTTTTAAAAGAATTAAGAAAATTTACCCTTTTTCTTCTGATGAGCGGATCTCCCCGTCTTAGAATGAATCTGACCATCCGAATGATAACCGTTATCTTCGACGGCGGCAATTGGATCACCGTTACCGTTACTGATATCGTTAGCGAGAAGGGCATCAAGATTTCCCAAACTGACACTCTTCCTTAACGCCGTTACCTCAGGCGACCTAATCGGTTCGGACGATATGTTTACGCCGAACAGTTTGACGCTTCCTTTGTTAACGCCGTTAAGACATGTACGTGCGTTATGACCATTGTGGCCACAATGTGAACATGTCTTCCCCGTCGTCACCACCTCCTTCACCATCTCTCTACGACGTCACGCAAACTAGAATCTCTCACGATGTCACGGATTGTATTTATATCTTTAATCCCTGCGTGTAGTTATGGGTATTATATATACGATATTTATCCGAATATGCTGAGCTGTTTTTGAGAATGTATTAGGTGTTTTACCATTTTCTTGTTTCCTTAAGAGATAATGCGCTTCCTTATTTATCTTCTTTTAATTGGAAGTTTTGACCATAGTTACTAGTTATTATAAGAAAAAAATCCAGCAGTATCAGCCTAAGATCATAACCAACGGTGTAGATGTTTTATGTCAGGCTTTACTGGAGATTTAACCGTTGGATTGTTTTCCAGCTAAAGAATGTTACGTAGGGGATATTAATTCCGGGTATATAGTGAGATATTCCTAAGATACCCAGATTTTTATCAATATCAATCCTAGTCAGAATGCAGTTGAAATTTACTTTATCTTAATCCTCTACTTAAGCTTCAACCCTTCTTTTAGAAAAAATATATATGTAAAAAGTCAATATCCCATATTTATCTTAATTCCGAGGATGTTTAATTCAATATCCCATATTTTATTTTTTCATGGAAAAAGTCACTAAGACATGATAACATAAATTTTTCTCATTATTGGTTTCCTTAAATCTTAACTCGACGTAAAACTATTTTATTTTAAAACGAATTTTTCTTCCCTTTTTGCGGATTACGACCAAACAAATTCGTTCCAAAATAACATAGTTTTTACTTTTTGTACATTAATTAGATATTCATTAACATATATCTTTGCCAGCGAAAATAACTATGATATATTTTCATCTTTAAGAAAGATATGTTTCAGTAGGGATTAAATGTAGATTCATGTATGTTCCAGCCAGACCCTTTGAGGTCAAAATTAATATTTGGAAATTTTGACCAATTAAAATGGAAGAAATATAATCATCTAAAATATTAATATTGAAATACATTTATCTACGTTCCCTTAGTTTTCCACAAATATTACAATTTCATGCCGCTGCCATAAAAACAAAGTAGTTTAATCATTTAGTTTTAACATAAAAAAAATCATGGCCTTTAATGCTAATTACTCATTATTATTTTGTTTGGGCTTTCTTTTTAACTCACACTAGATTTTGACCCGCGCTTCGAAAGCGCGGATATTATTTTACACTTTTATAAAATATATTATTTGTTTGTAATTATTGAATTTATTTATTTTAATATTTTTTTTAATAAATTCGACACATAGAGTGTCTCTGATAAACTATGTATTTCTCTAGTTTTGTTTTATTCGCTCTTCAATCAACATATTTATTTGGCTTATTGTTAAAATAAATGATTATAGACTTTGATCTATGCACCTCCGCGGATGTATATTTTTAAAAATATGATGATATTTGTTTTTCATGTAATTATTAGGATTTGGAAAATAAATCTGAGGAACAGAACTGATACCAATCCGTAAATATAGTACCAAACATGAACATAAATTGATTAAATATTCGAATTATTCAAAATTTTGTTAGTTAGAGAACCGAATCGGATCTGAACCGAAATATTCGTGTACCTGAATTTATCTAAAAATAGATTTATATACTTATATATTAATTATTTTTATATTTAACGTATATAAAACATCAAGAATGGTAATTTTAAATTGGTTTAAAATACTTGAAAATATATATAGATAGTCAAAAACAAATATCTGAAATAGTTAAAGTATACTCAAATCACCAAAAATACTTAAAATAATTATTGATTCCGTATCCAAAATTTTAAATCAACCCAATTGATATGTTAAGCTTAGGTATTCTGACATATGTTATTTAAATTTATATGTAATATATTACTTTATTTATAGATTTTGAGAAATTTAAAATATATAGTGATTTAAAACTTTAAAAATAATTTAAATAGGTTATCCAAACCCAAACTAAACCCGCAAAGATCCAAATCAAACTCAAACAAAAAATTTAGAAACATCCTAATAGGACTGAAATCTTTGACCTCGAAAACCCGAAACGCAAACCAATCAGAACCAAACCCGTATGGATGTCTGAAAACCCATCCTTAGTCATTATTATATATCATATAATTTCATCATATAATTAATCGGATTTTGTATGTACCATCATATAAGTAATCATATAATTAATAGTATTTAATACGTATCATCATATAAATAATTACATATATTATATTTTAAAAACTTAATATGAAATATAAAAACCATAATTTGAGTTGGTATTTCAAATTGAGCTTTGTATTGTATTTTTCTTATATATATTGACAATATTCTTTTATAATGGACTTAATGACTTAAGTCCATTAAGTTTTCTGTTTAATACTACTATCTTTGTTTCCAAACAAAATTATTATTTTTAAAGACTACAATCCATGTTTCTAAATACACCAATTTTTTAAAAAACTCTTATCCAAGTATCCAAACACACCGAAATTGTACTTCAGCTTTAATAAGATAGATGGTTCAGATTTCTAAATCAATCGATGGAAATATCTACACTACTAAACCAATCAATAGAAATATCTAAATTAAACATCCAAAAGCAATTAGTGTAAATTATTATTCATATTAAAACATATTTACACAAGTATATTAACATATTCTATTGCTTATGGTGGAAATTATTTTCACAGTGAAGAAACACTTTAGATTGTTTTGCTTATGATGAACTTTTAGTTTTGTTTTAGATGGTTTATATTTTGGTTTGTTCGTGAAAAAAAAAATTAGTTTGCAATATAAGCCCAAAACGAAAAAAAATTGGTTACTAATAATATCTAACCTAATTAAACTGCCTTCCTTCCAGTCCACGAAATATTCCTAAACCAGTCCTAAATTTACGAATTAATTAATGTACACTAATGACATTTAAAACGAATTTTAATTGATATGCACTCAAAGATTTTTCTAATTCTACGCGATCAGAATATAACTACTCAAAGATTTTCCTAATCCTAAGCGAAAAGAATATAAACTATTAATTGATCAACAGCTCGAATCAAATAACTAACACAATACGCTTTTTAAAAAACTTGACCACCAAATTCTCCTTTTCTCTACGGATATTTCTTTTCCCTAATAGATAATAAATAATAAATGTACATTAATTACTTTTAAGATCTTTTTCCTTTGATTGTGTTTTTAAATTATAACTACCAAAAATAAAATATCGAACTTACTGAAATTTAACCTAACGTGGACCATTTTTCACCACCAGTATATATATATATCTCATCATCTATTCTCCAAATAATATAAAAAAATTCCAAAACCTATAACATGTCGAAGATGACGACGTTTGTTCCTCTCACCAAACTCAGACCTTTCAAAAACAATTGGCGTGTTCAAGTTAAATGTTTACATTCATGGAAGAAAAATAGTATATTGCTGATTTTTAATCCATTCAAAATATTAGCAAATCGAGCCTATTTTATATTTTGGACTATCATAATATAATTTTCAAAAAAAAAATTTTTTTGTACATTTCCATTACTTTTAATTTTTTTAAAAATCCTGTAATTAAAAGTTTAAAATATTTAAGCTTAAATAAACAAGTTATAATAAATTTGAATTAAAAAAACCCACAATAATATTTTCATACGAAAAAATGGATATTTATATAACATCATACTTTATAATCATACACTCAACAAACCGAACGAAATACACAAATATCAAAATTCAACAAATATGAAAACCGCCAAATTTTAATTTACCATTTAATCTTTCTAAACATATATCCGCGCGGGCGGGCGGGTCCAAAATCTAGTGTTTCCTTATTTGGGAAGATTATTTCCAAACTTGAACATCCGATTTTTATGGTTGTTTATTTTTCAGTACAAAAAATATTGCAAATTTGGAGCCTTAATAAAGCAGTATCGCTTTCAGCTTGAGCTGTTTTGAAAATGTATTAGGTGTTTTCCTTGAGTTAATTAATCAAAAATGTTACCAACAATCATCATTGATTTATAAATTTTTGATTTTGTGTTTGAGTTATAATGTGGTAAAAATCAACAAATCAAATGTTAAAACAACAAAGAAAATTGTGTGTATTAGAGTTGAATTGACTTGAGTTAGTATCTTTTTGTTTGTTGACCATGTTTTTACTTTTAAATTTACAAAAACAAAGTTAATCAATTTTTGAAACATGACCATTGTACAACATCTACTTTTGGTTTATAAATTAAAATTCTCAAAAAATTGTATTCTTTTTGAAACACATTCTCAACAATTGTATACAACTATTTTTGTTAGTCAAGACTCAAGATGTTTTTTATTTTTTATTTCCATTTAAACTTTTAAACAATTTCCTTTATAATTAAATTTTAATTATTTTAGGTTATTTAAATTTACATACATAATTTTATATGTTTAAATGAGAGATTTATTATATATATATATATATTATGTGTGTGTGTTTATGTATATTCAAAAAAATATGTTTAAATCTTCTCTATTATATTTCACTTATTAATTAATAATAACTGCTATTCTTTTTGCATTTATAATATTTATTTATTTTAAATAATACTTACTATAATTTAGACAGTAAAGGATTACCAATACATTATATTATTAGTTATTTATCTTTCTTTTCAAAAAATAGATATTGTAACTTATTTATTTCAAATTTTATCTTATATACATATCAAAACTTTATTCTATGATTATTTATTTATTTAATATAATTTATTGGTTTATTTTTTAAAAACATTTTATTATTTGTATGTTTATATTTTTAATTCTTTTATTAGTCGTATTGCATCTTATACACATCAAAAAGTTACGAATCATCATTTTTAGTAAAATCGTAACTTTTATTTTTACTTCAAACTTATTTTTACTTCAAACTTTTTTACTTCAAACTTGTTACATCCATATACAGTTTTTATGACATAATTTCTACTACATATTACATAGAATTATAAAACATACCGCAATTCAACCTTAATACTACATGTCACCAGTCGGAGTCTAAGTACCTTAAGACGTGTTGTGTCGCTTATAATCGTCACCAACGAGCCGCATGAGCTCTCTTTCTCACACTCAATTTGTAGCAAGGAGGAATTCTCTCGTGTGATGACCCTTTATTATTTTGTCATTGTTTTCTAAAATATAATTTAAGTTCTTTAACATAAACTAAGCATTTGATCTTTAATGATCTGAGAAAACAGGTTGATCATTCTCGACGACCATAAGTATCTATAAAAAATACTTATGGATCTGTCAGTAGTTCTTCATAAACCATCAAACTCTCGTACTTTGAACCATTTTTTCCTTTTTAGAAATTAACTTATTTTACAGACTTGCAAAAAAAAAATTAAACATAGGCTGCACCGTGTTTTGAGTCTACAGAAAGCGCAATCCATTGACATTGGTAGGTTATAGAAGAGGAGAAAAAGGTTTTGGGGTTGAGCACCCCTGCATCATAAAATGTTTTCTTTGTCTTTAAAATTGGTTCTCATGAAAAAACAATTACATATGAGAAGAGATTGGTGGTTCCCTACGGAACTGAAGAATGACAGATCTTTTCCCCAAATTTGTAAAGGTTATTTTGGTTGTGTTTTCCTTTTTGTGGTTAAATGGTCGTAGTGATTGTATAAGCAGCATATAGAGTTGATATATTTGTTTTCTAAATATGATATAAAATGAGTGTTTAATATGGTGTATACATGTTAACTTAGAATTCCTAGCGACGTAATAAAAAAATAAGAAAAAAAAATCCTGGCAACTAAAGTAGATGCATTCGTATAGTTGATATAAATACCAAAAAATGCAAGTAATTTTGGCTATGTAGAACAAGTTGTATTCTCATCTGACTTAGCATCATTGTGGGTATTATAATGTTACTACTCGTAAAGATGCTGCATAATTATGTAGTTGTTTTGGATAGATGTCAATGTCATATATGAAAATGGTTTGTGTATTTCTTGTCGCGCGATGTAGAATATTTATATGCAAAAGCTCCGACACGAGGGACTTTTTGGTACTCTTTCATGAAAATAGATTGTACCTTTCCAGGATCCATGGCAAATCGAAGTTGATGAGATCTTTGCAAAGTACCTGGACCGCTAGGCTTGGAGCCAATTGAATTTTGCTCCACCAGTAAAACCTATCATTAATTTATACACGAAATGATAGTAGCACTGAGATAATGTTACGGGTAAATGTGAAAAAAAAATATCTTGCTATAAGTAAGGATGTCAAAATGAGTTATAACTCATGAGCTAATTCAGCTCAACTCAGTTTTTCAAAAGCACTATCTCTATTTTCAAACTCATTTAATAAATAAGTTTAATGATCGAGTTTAAATTAGATCACAAGTTATATAAGCGATCTTTAATGAAAATGAGCTAACTCATGAGTGTATTTATACTATATATATGGATGACTTCTATTTCTTATGTAAGAAAATATAGTTTATATATCAATCATATTTATTTTAAAAAATTAAAATGTAAAAATAAAAAGTTATATATATATATAAATGTAATAGAATATCAATATCAATCTTCAAATCATATATTTTTAAAATTAAAATGTAAAACAAAATATCCGTAAGACTCCCATGCGGTATATATCTTTATGATTTGAATAAATGAAGACTTAATTTGAAGATAAATCATCTCAAAACTCTTATGTGAAATAGATTTTTGGATTATTGATTTAGTTTTGATTTAATTTACTACTAGGTATCAGTTTTATTCAGTATTCAATATTAATGTTTTGGAATTTTAATGTTTAAATTTTAAAGTATATTATGAAAATTATTCATTTTATTTTTATTTTATAATATTTTATTTTTTATATATTTGGTAGCGCGCTAACTCATGATCCAGTGATTTGAGTTTGAGTTTATATATTGAAGTTCATATTAATAAATGAACTGAGCTAACTCATAAAATACTAAAACTTGTTATGAACTGAGCTGAGTTGAACGAAGTAACATCCAGGGGAGTACCTTTGATATCTCAGGGATTATAAGTGGCCCTTCCTCCGCATGCTTGACTCCTCGTAGCGATTTTTCCTCCGCCGGATTATGATCTATCTCCGACAATTTTTCTATTTCTGACTGATTGTATTCCTCCGCCTTGTCTCTTCCCGTCGAGCTAATTTCCTCCGCCGTCTTATTTATTTCAGGCGGCCTTTCTTCCTCTGGAGGTTTATCTCCTCTGGACAGCTTCGCAATTTTATCCTCGTTAGGTCGAACTCGCGCATGCATAATGGATCTAGAGTACTCTTCTTTCCTATAAGCATATCACACATACACACAACTTTTACAAACTTCAAATATATGGTAATCTAGTCAAGAACGGGGTCACATAAGACTGCATATCATGTGCGGCATACGTTCTACTGTAGAACTTCTACAGAATCGTACTAAATATTAAAACAAAGCAAATCCTAATTTGGTAACTTAGACCATTATTTGTTTCTCAAACCATTATTTGTTGCTATAACAAAGCAAAGTCTAACAAACGAAAATAAAAATGAATGTTGTTGTATCTAAGAAAACTTAGTTTACTTCTACCTATTTTATTAATTATATCTATTTAAATCTTTAGAAATCAAAATCTATGTACAAATCTATTTATTTATTTTGATAAGTACGTACAAATTTATATGATTCCATATCAATACATATGTTTGTTGTCCGTCGTCTGTACGTAATGTATCAGCCTAACCAAACATGTCACGAATCGATGAATGTTTCAAGTTGTTTAATTAAGAAGAGCTACTTAGTTAATATTTTCACGATAAAAATCTTGATTACTTAATTAACTCCTTGTAGAGCCAGACGAAGAGGGCGATCGCCGATGCTCCAAGCCTACCAGAAGCTAAGAACCCCGTGACCAAGAAACTCGAAGTGATAACCGCCGTTACGAGAATCGGACTAAGAACTAAAAAAACCGGCGTCATAACCATTAACACCACGGCCGTACCGGCAAGTGCTAAACCGGTGAGGATCATGAGAGGCACGGCGGATATAGCTGCAGCATTAGCTAGCGGTTTATCATTTGTGCCAAAGAAATGCATTTAGTAGTATAATTTTTATACGATTCTGAGTAAAGAGTAGGGTCCAGCTTTGGAGGAGAAAAGTATAAGGTCTACGTGTACGACAAGTGTCTGAAGACAATATTTCCATGCATGCAATCGAGACATTTGCGAATGAAGTTGCTCTACGGCACGTTAATCCGTTTTTTCACGTCTTTTTTCTTCTTCTTCCGTATAAACTAATAAAATTAAGCTGAATATTAATCAAAGTGATTATTTTGTTAAATCAACTGTATGTTAAACTGAGAATCTGTTGTTATAGTTATTTATGTGGTAGTCATGCTAAATCTGCATCAGCTAGCCTCTCTTCTCCGACTACATTCAATCCTACTACTTTTGGCCTAAATGTTCATACTGGATTTGCTAAATTTAAAACTTTTGCTACTATTTGGTACTATTGGATAATTATCTCAATCATTAACCTTTTATTGATTAATTAATAATTAAAATGTTAATCTTGGCAAGTTGAAGTGTAAGCCATGTTAAAAAAAAAAAGTTGAAGTGTAAGCACCTTCGTGGAGCCAACGAAATAATTAATATTTTAGCCGTGGCCGTTGGCTTTGACGAGTGGTCGCGCCTTTAGTCATAATGTCAGAAAATTCAACCATTCATTTCTTGGATGAACAAATTCAACATTCAATATGTTGATATTCCATTGGTCAAATCCAAATGTGTTCCCTTCGGAATCATTGTTTGTTAATATTTATTCTGGAGAGTTTTATCCAAAATGAATGATCATCAGTTTGCATGGATCCTATGATACATTTGGAAAGCAAGGAACAACAAGGTTTTCAGTAATCTGGATGTTGATGCTATGAATACATTAAAGCTCGCTGAAACGGAATCTACTATGTGGGCTGCAGCCCAAGAATTGTCCACCCGACTTTCCACACCATCACAAGTACACCAGCCTCCTTCAATTCCAGGGAGATGGTGCTTTACCGATGATTCGTGGAAGGATAAGGACTCTTTCTCGGGACAAGGATGGTTTAGTACTCTGGAAGGTTATGAGGGATTAATGGGGGCACGAAATGTTCGGGCAAGTATGTCTCCCCTTCACTCGGAGGTGGAGGCTTTGATTTGGGCAATGGAATGTATGAGGAATCTACGACAGTTTCAGGTTACGTTTGCAACAGATTGTTCTCAATTGGTGAAGATGGTTTCGGAACCAGAAGAGTGGCCGGCGTTTGCAAGTTATCTGGAGGATATCAAGAGCTTACAAAGTAGTTTTCATAGTTCACAGCTCATTCATGTACCGAGGACGGCAAATTCAAGGGTGGATCGTTTAGCACGCAGTGCAAGACAACAATCGTCTTTTGTCATTCACATGGATGCCGAGCTACCAGTTTGGTGTACAGAGTCAGTATGAGTCTGTATGTTTGATGACAAAAAAAAAGATATTCCATTGGTAAAGCATTCCATTAGTGTTTTGAGTTTCCAGATTTTGCTGCAACCATATCATGTGGTGGAGAACCGAAAAACATGGTATATTGAGAAAGAAGAATGGACGGCTGTTTTGCAAGCTAATATCTTTGTGTGGTTTAAGAAACTTAAAAAAAAACTTCTAATAACTTGTATATATACCTTTTGTTTCAGTTTATTTGATGTTTTAAAAAAAAATTTGTTATAAAATATATAATGTTTCCATTTTTTTTAAATTTACTTTGATATCGCAGATTTATAGAAAGATACAGATTAATCTCCAAGATAAAGTACAATTCATGAATAATCTAACACAACAGGTGGATCGAACCTAAAATATGTTAGCGTCTCAACCGTCTCCTTACTACCCGACCACAAGGTCGCAGACATATTTTCATTATTGTATATATAAATTTAAGATTGTTTGAAATTTATAATAATTACATAAATTATATTATGATTAGTGAATTTGTTTTATTATGTTATTTTTATGTGTGACCAATATATTTTATGTGTGACCAATATATTTTATATAAAGTTTGTACATTTTAATATGTATGCATCTAATCTATTAATTTAGGGTCTTACTTTATATCTACTATGAAGTAGGCCACTTAATTAATTACTTAATGTGATATTTTGATTATTTATATTAAATCTTAATCATCAATAAAAATATCAATGATAAATATTTCTAACAGTAAACTTGAATTTTATTTATACCAAAAAATTTAAATATTTTTTTGTAAAATAATATATTAATTAATTTCGTAATTAGTAATACAATAGTATTATAGTTAATGTTAATCAAAATTTTATCATAAAAAAGAAAATAAAATTATGTTACTTTTATAATTTTATCATTATAGTCTATATTATATTCAAATAGAGGTACTCTTTGAGTTAAATATGAAACAATTATATTAAATTGGTAGATTAACTTATTTTTTAATTTGTTTTTTATTTAAATAAATTCATTATTCATCATTAAAACATCGTAAACTATCAAATATTTTATGCAAAAATTAAAATTATTAAAATATGTTAAACATTTATTTACAACTGTATATTATCTTTTTGTTTATTTTAAAACTCAAAGCAATATATTATCTAAAAATGATTATATACAAAATATAATAATATTGTTATTTAGTTCATGTATTATTTACAAAATATGTTACTAGAAAATTTGAAATTTTAGTAATTAATTAAACTTTTATGATTTATGTATTAATCCTGAAGAATATGAAGTCTAAACAATAAAATTAAAGAATTATACAATGTATAATACTAAATGTAAATCATATATTCTAATGATGATATCGAAGTTAGATATTTAAAGAATGAAATAATATGTGCGAATCAAAACTCTAGTTAACATTAAACATAAATTAAATGAAACATAAAGAGTATCTTATAGTCAAATTACATATCATAAGAATAAAAAAAAATTGTAAAAATACTACAAGGATATTTGTTTGTAGTCATACCATTGAAAGACTCCGGAGTGCAGTTTTCTCTTTTTATTTGTGCAATTTATATTGTTGATATGTTTTTTCTTTCTAGCTTTGATCTAGCTATATATGTTCTATTTTGTATGTACACTACGTTTTGCTATAAATAGTAACATAAACATGGATCGAGTATAGAATATACAGAACCAAAAACTGGATTAAACGGATGATTTTCCAGTCACTAGCACCGAATCAGAATACATCAAACTTCTTGAAGTTATAAGCTATAAATATTCTTTGAAACCACGCGTTTGTGGTCGGGTGGTGAAGACGTTCCGTGGATCCCCAAGAAACCATAATTCGAATCCGTATTACACCATATTTCTATGTGCATGGCAACCGGGACTTTCACATTCTTTTTAGAGAATGGTTTACTATTTTTTTGTCTATAAATATCCATTGAAAACTTCACTTAAAATCTCAAAACTCCTGCGAATAGACCAAAAACTTGAAACTCTGTATATTTAAAAGTCTAAAAGAAGTCATCATGATAACTTGATTAGTACTTTTAAATGACAAAAAGTCCATGTTGAGGGAAAAAGACAACAAGGAAAAACAGAAAAGAGTAAAACGACGAAATCTAATAGACAAAGAAACAAGTCAGAAGTCCACTACAATTCCAAACAACACAAGGCAGTATGATCGTTCTCGGTCCGATCCACGAAACTCCCTCGAACCCTCTCTTTCTTTCCAAAGCTCCCACCACTATATATTACCATATTCCTCATCACTCTTCTTCAGAGTACTACCACACACAGACATACCCGCAGATACATACAAAGATCAAGAGGGTCGAGTAATTAAGTTAATAAAGAGTACCGAAGATGGCAACTAAACAAGAATCTTTAGCCATCGAATTCATAAGCCAACACCTTCTCACAGATTTTTCTTCCATTGAAACCAAACCTTCCAGTTATACTCTTCATGAAACTGGCCCATCTCTCTATACCACCCAACTTCACGACTTTCAATTCGAGACAAGCCCAAGAACCATCAACAACCAGACCCATAAACCGAACTCTACTCTCAACCGTCGTAAACCACCCTTACCGAACCTATCCGTTTCAAGAACAGTCTCTGGTACGGTGAAGAAGACAGAAGAAGAGGAGAGGCACTACAGGGGAGTCAGGAGGAGGCCATGGGGAAAATATGCCGCAGAGATTAGGGATCCGAACAAAAAAGGCTCTAGGATATGGCTTGGCACTTACGACAGGGCCGTGGAAGCTGCACGAGCTTACGACCAAGCGGCGTTTCAGTTGCGTGGACGAAAAGCAATCTTGAATTTCCCTCTAGATGTTAGGGCTACGTCAGAGAGTTTTCTTGAGGAAGGGGTCACTGGGAAACGTAAGAGGGTTAAGAGTTCTCCGGCGGTGGAGGAGGACGAGAAGGCGGTAGCGGCTAGGGTTAAAGTTGAGGAAGAAGAGAGTGATGCGACGGAGGCTGAGGTTGAAGCAGTGCCTTTAACGCCGTCAAGTTGGATGGGGTTTTGGGATGTGGGAGCAGGAGACGGGATTTTCAGCGTTCCTCCGTTATCTCCGACGTCTCCCAACTTCTCCGTTATCTCTGTTACTTGAACTTCTCAGTAGTCAACGGTTGATGACGTTTTCACTTACGTCACTCAAAATTCCTTTATTTTTATAATATACAAGTATAGCAGTAGTGTACAAATATCAAATTAGTAGTTTAGTACCAATCATTTCATTTATTAATTTTTTTATAGGAAAAGTATGGATGTTGAAAAATTAAATGATACTTTGTATTTGTTCATGTTCTTATAAATTCGTTGATTGTATAAAAATATTCATGGTCACATAAGTAGTAATTTCCCATTCATATATATATTACCTCCCCATCTGCTAAATAGTCAATAGAGTATAAAATATAAACAGGCAAAATAACTAAAATAATGTAAAAGAAAACACAAGAAGTAGTTTATCAAAGTTAAGAATTTCAATATTTGAATAGTAGAACACACTAATCAATAGATAGTGCCATCTGAGATTATCTACAAAGCATCCATAAAAGGATGTAATCAACATTATCTTACATAATATTATAAAGCTAAGAGAGTTAAATTATTATTTTCGTAAGAAAGTTATGATAAATTTAAATATTATTACTAGGTCAGGAGTATAATTGTCAAGCAACTGAGCAAAGAGGGTAGGGTTTGGTTATATATGTGGAGCCCTACAAAGTTAAGTAGAAAGAAGGAAACATCAAGTTGCTTCAAATCATATACAAGCAAGTAGCTAGCAAAGACAACCCCATAAGAAAAGCAATTTGATCAACTTGACAAAAGATCTTTTAACTTGTCTCCATAAATGGTTTAATGGATAAGACTGGGGGCTCACACAGTAAACTAGAGAGACAGAGAGTCAGAGGGAGACATGTGACACCTCACACCCATGTTTGTCAAACACATGTTTATGATTTTTTTTCTGTCTTTATAAACACACAAGATAGATCAAAACTTTCCTTCAAAACATCACTTGCAAGACTTTTCTTCTTCTGTCTTGTCTGCATATAAGAAAATAAAATATGGCAACCATTGAGGAAAGCTCTGATTTGGATGATATACATAAGCATCTATTTGAGGACCTGATGATGCCTGATGGTTTCATGGAAGATTTTGTCTTTGATGATGCTGATTTTTTCTCAGGACTCTGGTCTCTAGAACCCTTGAACCAAGTTCCTAAACAGGAACCTGGTTCACCGGTTCTTGATCCAGATTCCTATGTCCAAGAGTTTCTGCAAATGGAAGCAGAATCATCATCAACAACAACAACAACAACAACAACTACAACCACAGCATCAACTGAGGTTGAAACTGTCTCAAACCGGAAAAGATCAAAGAGAGCTGAAGAGACAAGGCATTACAGAGGCGTGAGAAGGAGGCCGTGGGGAAAATTCGCAGCAGAGATTCGAGATCCGGCTAAGAAAGGATCAAGGATTTGGCTAGGCACTTTTGAGAGTGACATTGATGCTGCGAGAGCTTATGACTATGAAGCTTTTAAGCTCAGGGGAAGAAAAGCTGTGCTCAACTTTCCTTTGGATGCAGGAAAGTATGATGCTCCGGTCAATTCTTGCCGGAAGAGGAGAAGAACCGATGTACCGGAGCCTCAAGGAACAACTTCCAGTAATTCATCATCGAACTAATGGGATTGGTGATGCTTAAGTTTTAATTAGTATAGGTAAATATCTAAGTATGTGAAGTATCATGTATAGAGAGCGAAGAAAAATGTTGGATTAGTGTAGTTAATGTGTAATAAAGAGTTCCTGTGACAATGGAACTACTGTGTTCTTTCATGGCTCAAAGAGGCTCAGGATGAGTCTAAAGTATTTAATTGGTAGAGATGTCCAGAGAGTATGAATCAAAGAATTGAGTAGATGTGCAAGTTGCAAGAGGGACCAGAATTTAAAATAAATAAATAAAATGTACCCAAGTGTTGTCTCATGGTTGGGTATAAGTCAGCATTCATTTGCAAATCTGACAAGGAATTGGAAGGACCACAACGCAACAGCTAAAGATGGAGAGATATGCACTATTAAATTAGCAGAGAGAGAGAGAGAGAGACTAAAGATCTCTGTGTTTACATCTAAATCTCATTGTTGAGATTATTATCATTTTTTCTTTTTTCTTTTTTTGAGATTATTATCATTACGAATAAGCTAACCAAAGAGTACTTGTAACCAATGAAGTACTCCATGGTTGTCGATAAAAGAGATATATCTTCTATGCACATGGTTTAGCAAACAGTTGATGAAAATAAGCTGGCCTGTTTCTTAGATAGAAGAGATCTTCATGTTATCTATCTTTTCTTGAGTCTCCATGTCGATCACATTCTGCAACGCTCCTTCACCAGTCAAGAAACTCGGTTGATTTGTCGATGCAAGGAGTCTAGCCCACATCCTATCCGTTAACTTCACCGTATTCGTCACTTCTGTCACTCGCTTCACAAGTACAACATGTTGTCACTCAGTTTAAGAGCCATGGGACAAACTTGTAATGATCATGTAATTCTAAGAATATGATCAAAGAAGTAAAAAAAAAAAAAAAAGCTTACAGAAATTGGGATGTAAGCATGTCTGCTGTTAACTGGTCCAACTGTGAAACCTGAGTACCCAGCCATTGCTCCATGAACTGCACTTTGCGCAAGAAGAGTGCAATAGACATTGTCTGATGCGTTACTCGGTATTGCTCTTATCATATACGTCGGATCTGTAATAAACAAAAAGTAAGAATGTGTTCAATGAAACGCGCATGACACATACAGTGAATCTTCTGAAGATATATACATACCTATGTACTTCATGTTTATTGTCATTTTCCGAACATTAGTAAAATGATCCTGCGACATTGAGTTCACAAAAAACTCATCTTAAAAATGTTCTGGAAAAAAAAAACAACTAGAAACAATTTTTCTAACTTCAAGGAAATAATAATAATAATAATACCTTAATCTGCTGAGTCAACCATAGTCCCACATCAAGCAAGAGTCTGTTTCCTGACGCATCTTTAGTCTCAGACGCACGCATGCTTTGAGCAACATAGTCCTGTCCAGCTCCTTCGGCTATCACAATAACCATGTGGCTATTCTCCTTGAGTCGTTGTTCAATAAACTCAAAGAGCCCACCCTTCCCTTCAAGGAAGAATGGTGACTCTGGAATCAGGCAACAATCCTGCCCACACATTCCATTGTTTACTAACGCCAAATATATATAAAAACTTTATTGTGACAAAAAATTTAACAATCGCAAAAGAGTCTATTTACCACATCACGGTTCGCTAAAGTTGCAATCATAGCAATAAAACCTGCAGAGAGTTTTGTTTCCACCAAAAAAAAAAAAGTTTTAAACTTCATATCCACAAAAAAAAAGAAAGTAAACAAACCACAGAAAGAATATTTCTCACCGCTGTATCTGCCCATGAGTTTAACAATTCCAACTCCATTCTCCACGCTCTCCACTTCTACGTGCGCAGCATTAATAGCTCTCTGAGCTTCCTCAACAGCAGTGTCAAACCCAAATGATTTGTCAATCACCTAAATAAGATGTATAAGAAACTCCATATGAAAATCAAAATAGACAAAAAAAAAAAACATCGAGTTCTTACAGCAATGTCATTATCAATTGTCTTGGGGATGCCAGAAACCGCCACCTGAAGACCACGCCTCTCTACTTCCTGAAGCAAGTATCAATATAAATCACATAATGCTCACAGAACTACTAACAAGTGAAGATGATGAAATCAAATCACCTTGTATATCTTCTCTGCACCCTTTTGCGTCCCATCACCTCCAATAATATACACCTGGAAACTATAGATTAGACATAGAAAAATTGGTTATTAGTTTATGTTAGCAACCTGGTTTATTCCTCTATCTTGAATGTTATCAACAATCTTGGCTGTATCATGCCCTCCTCTCGAGGTCTGAAGAAAGGTGCCACCACGTTTATGGATATCATTAACCACTTTAGGCGTCAAAATCAGTGTGTTTTTGGAGTAAAAGCCTTTATATCCTCCCTGGATGCCAAGAATATTACTGACACCATACATATTGTTCAATCCGCATACGATTTCCCGTATGACCGTGTTAATCCCAGGGCACAAGCCCCCACATGTCACTATGCAAGCTTTTACTTCATCTGATCTGAAGTACACCTGAGAAAAAAAAAAAAAAAAAACTTAAACACAGGTTTCGAAAATATTTTTTACAAAAAAAAAGAAGAAAAACATACTCTTTCGCGAGGCCCTGCTCGCCTAAAGTGTACTCCTCGCTTACTTCCCTTCTGAACTACAATCTAAAACATGAAGAGAAAAAAATTAAAGAAGAAGATCTCACAAGTCAATATATATAATAAGTTAACATCAAAGCTTACATTTTGTGCAACCACATCATCGGAACTGACAAAGGTTCGCCTACAGAAACAGCCATAAACATTACATTATACTATACATAACAAACCCTTGAAGACATTCACTATTTTACATACTAATGCCTACGTAGAAGAAGTTAAACTTACTTAACAATGGCGTACGCTTGGCTTTCCTTCAATGGATTTGGGTACGACTGTGACATCAGAAACAAATCTTATGAAACCCAAAGTTATAACCTTTTAAATGTAAAAACTCATGATTTGAATGTACATATGCACTAAATAGACACAGGAGGAGTTTTACCGGCAAATCAGGGAGGAAGGTTGTCAAGTGAGGGACGTCTTCTAGCACAAACCCATCGTCTTCGTCTGGTCTCAATCCATCTGAGCACTGAGCTCTGATTAAGCGGTGGTTACGGTGGGAGATTCGAGGAAAGACTGAGACTTTCTTCAAACTCAAAGCAGGAACAGGAACATGAACAGGGAGACGACGAAGGACGTTGGAAGAAGAAGAAGAAGAAGAAGGGCTTATAGTAAGTGATGAAAGGTTGGGCGGCTTTGTAGTTGACCCAATAAACGAAATCGAAGCTTCCATTCGTATTTGTATTCGTACGGAGAGATGAATCCGAGATCGTGGGAATGATTTGAAGATCCGCTTGTGGGATTGATTTCAGTGGAGAAAAATAGTACAAAAAAAAAAACAGATCTTTAGTTGAAAAAAATTGTAAATATATACTCTTGTCGTTACTCGTTACACAAATTCAAGAGCTTTCTGATAATATTGGAGGAAATCGATAATGATTATAAAAACTCAGAAGACGTACAAACAAAGAAAAACACATGCCGTTTCTAGTAAATGTGTTAGCACTGCTTGCCGTTTTATAACGTTTTTTTAGTTCGGTACTTTCGTTGAACGTAAATCCTCTGTTTTTCCCCGGGGAATTAATTATCCACTCCTTGCCGGAATCCTCTCTTACTGGGACATCTGAGATGAGCACCTCTGTCGGGATATCGTTTCCTCTGACCATTAAACTACCTGAAGCTCCATCATCTGTAATAACTCTATCTCTGTACTCCTTTTATCTTTAAAGCAGCTTCCTTTTTTTCATTCATGACGAGTTTCGATCTCGTGTTCCCAGACAGGAACCTCATCGGTGTTTCCACCATCACAGACCAACCAAAACCCCAAAGAAATCTCAATCTCATCATCTTATCCAGTTACATCACTGACAGAGCTTTTACGAGATTCTGCAGACCAAACCTGCCTTCAGAAAACGAAATCGATTCACGGGATCGTCGCCAAGTCTCACCTCACGTCGAAACCCTTGACGCTGGTGCTGAACCAGATGGTCATCGCGTATTCCAAAAGCTCGGACTTCCGCTCCGCGCGCCAGGTGTTCGACGAAATTCCCCACAAGAGCGTCTTCTCGTGGACCGTGCTGATCGTCGGAGCGAACGAGAACGGGTTTCACCGCGACGGGTTCGGCTACTTCGTCGAGATGATGCGCCGCGGCGATGTTCCCCCCGACGAATACGCTCTTTCCGCCGCGGCGCAGGCGTGTGCTGGCTGCTGCCGCTGTGTGGACGACGGCGGCGGCGTTGTTGAAATGGTTCACGCTCAGGTTTTGATCCGCGGGTTTTCTTCGTCTCTTGCGTTTGTTGTTGTTAACACCTCTCTGCTTAGCGTGTACGCTAAGCTGGGGAGGGTTGGGGATTCCGTTAAGGTGTTCCTCTCCATGGAGAGACGTAACGAGGTTTCGTGGAACGCGATGGTATCAGGGTTTGTGTCGAACTGTTTCTACTCGGAAGCGTTCGTTAGTTTCTTGAGGATGCTGGACGAAGGGGTTAGACCGAACGTGCCGTGTTTTATCAGCGTTTCCAAAGCTGTTGGGAAGCTGGGGGATGTTGAGAAAGGTAGATACGTTGCTCGTGTTGCTTTAGAGATGGGTTTGCAGTCGAACGTCCACGTGGGAACAGCTTTGATTGATATGTTTGCGAAATGTGGATGCTTAGCCGAAGCGAGGTTTGTTTTCGAGTCGAGTTTCTCTGGATGCGGAGTTAATTTACCGTGGAACGCTTTGTTATCTGGTTATACGAGTTCTAGGGAGGGAGAAGAAGCGATGTTGCTGTTCCTTAGAATGTGTCAGAATGATGTCAAGCGAGATGTATACACGTATTGCAGTGCGTTGAATTCGATTGCTGAGATGAGGTCTTTGGGATATGTAAAGCAGGTTCATGGAATGATCGTGAAAGGTGGGAGAGAAACGAGTGGTGTGAGTCTTTTCAACGTCTTGATGGATGCATACGGAAAATGCGGCGAACTTGGAGCGATGAGGAAGCTTTTTGATATTACTAAGGAGGAGGAAGCTAACCAGATCTCATGGACAACGCTCGTGACAGCTTATTCTCAGTCTTCTGAGTGGGAGGAAGCTCTAAGCGTTTTCTCCCAGATGAGAGAAACGGGGTTTCAACCCAACCACGTCACGTTTTCAGCTGTGCTTGCGTCGTGTGCTAGCCTCAGTTTTCTTGAATACGGGCAGCAAGTACACAGCTTGGCGCACAAAACTGGCTTCGCCGAAGACAAATGCGTCGAGAGTGCTCTCATCGACATGTACGCGAAATGCGGTAGCGTGAGAGACGCCATCAAGGTGTTTGAATCTTTGGAAGACCCTGATGCCATTTCATGGACGGCAATGATATCTGGATACGCCCAACACGGCATGGCGAAAGACGCCTTGAGACTCTTTAGAAAGATGGAGCAGCTAGTCTTTCCAAAACCCACTTCTGTTACGTTCCTGTGTCTTCTGTTTGCTTGCAGCCACGGAGGACTGGTGGATGAAGGCTTGAGGTGTTTTCATTTGATGGAGGAAAAATATGGGCTGGTCCCGGAGATTGAACATTACGCTTGTGTGGTTGATATCCTGGGGCGTGTGGGACGTCTGTCTGAAGCGTGGGAGTTTATAATGAAGATGCCAATAGAACCTGATGAGAAAGTCTGGTCGACGTTGCTTGGAGCGTGTAGGGTTCATGGGAACATTCGGTTGGCAGAGATTGCTGCTCAAAAGGTTATCTCTTATAAACCAGAAGATTCAGCTGCTCTTGTTCTCTTGTCAAACGCATACAGAGAAGCTGGGAATATTGAAGCTGAATTGAGTGTAAGAAATGTGATGAACTCTCAAGGCATGAGAAAAGAACCTGGTCTGAGCTGGATTACTATTGGAGGTCAAATCCACAAGTTCTGCTCTGGGGATCAACACCATCCCCAGAAGGATGATATATACAGAACTCTGCATGATTTGATGGAGAAAGTAAAGAGTAAAAAAGCATTGAATATGTGAATATGTGCTTAAACGTACACTACAAGATTAATTTCATGATGTTTCAGCGCACAATGCTATGAGAAACAACTTCAAGGACATTACATTCAAGAAACTGATGTTCTAGGGTTACTCAAGGGCCTTCTGAAGTTCTTTGAATCCCTTGTTGGCGTCTGAAAATATCTTCCTTTCTCCATCCACTATTCTGGAAGTCCTGACTAATCAAAATTTCGATCCTATCTTCTCTGTAAGTATCAACAATCTAGAACATGTGATATGTATTGTATTGTATCATCCATGTGTGAAATTTTGTTCAAGAAGGCTCTCTCCCCTGATTTATCTGCTCTACGCTGTTATCTATCTTGAAAGTATCTGAATGCTTGAAAGATTCGAACTTTCTCTTGGCTTTGTCTGTTCTGCTGCAGATTAGTCAGCTTGCTAGGGCATCATTTCTTGATCTCTTCAAGTTTCCTCAACACTTGCTTGAAGCTCGGTCTAAGAGAAGGCGATGGAGAGCAACAAGACATTGCCAGCTCAATGTATTCGACAACATATTCTTTGGTCACATCTTCCTCACCACATCTCCCAAGAATCTCAGAACGGCACAAACCCAACAATTTCTCATTGTCAAGAGGAACAGAACTAGTTGAACTCTTGTTTGTTGGCAGTTTACTCGAAACCAACTCGAGCATGATCACACCGAAACTGTAGACATCGCTCTCCTTGCTCACTTCCTTCATCTTAATCAACTCAGGCGCTTTATACCCCTCAAGAGCTGAAGCCTCTAGCACCTCTTGCCCAGCCGCAAGATTCAAGAGCAAATGCAAGCCGAAATCAGAGACTCTAGGCCTAAAACTCTGGTCCAAGAGAACATTCTTGGACTTGAGGTTCCCGTGAACGATAGGTTTCTGCGTTCCTGTGTGGAGATGGTCAAGAGCTTTCGCTATTCCGGTGGTGATGCTCAAAATATTGCTCCATTTGTGTGATTCAACATCTCCACCTGCCAAAACTATGATCTTCTTTAAGCACATGTTGAATAGTTATAATACTAATAAAAAACTAATGACGAAAGTTTTTGCTGATGTCGATGTTCTTTAAAACGAGATCTATAAAGTTTTTGTCTTTCATGGTGAGCATAAGAAAGTGGGACGTGACTGAAAAAAGTAGTTACCGACAAAAGATAGATCAATAATTGTAGTGATCCATACTACAAAAAGACAAGATCAATAAAGATCAGACCATTTCGTTTAGTTTGGATCATTACAGTTATCGAATGATTTGATGTAATACTCACTCCGTTTCACAACTATAAATCTTATACCTCTCACATATTAAGAAATAATTCATGCATAATAACAAATTTTGATTTATGTATGAAAAAATAATTGGGATACTATAACTTTAAGTTAATAGTTTTAATAAGAATTTTTTGAATTTAACAATTTATTCTTTTTAACTTATCTACTATGCATAAAAAAATCTAACAAAACTGTTTTGTATGAAACAAAGTTTTTTTTTCTCAAAACAGTTTTATCTTTGTGAAATGGACGGAGGAGAAGATATTGATAACGGTTAAGTATTTTCTTAAATGCATTGATAACTGTTTTACCATTTTCCCGGGACAATGAGAACTCAGGGCTCTGTTTGTTTCCCAGGAAACAAAAACATACTGAGAAAACAAGAATCAACAAGAAGAGAGAACCCAGACACGAAAGCTAATCCAGACAGCTAAAAAGTTATTTACTTTTCTTCGAAAAAAAATAAAAGTTTGTGTCTTTTTAGTCTTTTGCGTTCCGAGAAAAACAGAGAGACTTACATCTGATGAACTCGGAGAGATTCCCGGAGTCAAAGAAGGGATGAATCATAAGCTTCTCTCCTCTGTTTCCAACGTAGAAACCCAACAGAGGAACCAAGTTATCATGTCTGACAAATCCAAGACACTCGACGACGCCATCAAACTCCTCCGGATCTGATCTCACTGCACAGAGAGGTCGAAGGAACCTAAGCACTCTGACTTTCCCACTTCGCTGCAGACTTGCTTTGTATAATGTTCCGTAGCTTGATTTGCCGACGACTTCTCCCGGAGCTTCGAGTACGTCGCAGATCGTGAGATCTTCTCCTCCTTCGAAGATGACAAGCTCCTCCTCCTCATCCTCCTCTGTTTCTGACCCGGAGAAGTCTTTTTTCTCGTAAGGAGATTCGACGTCGTTTTGGTGTTCGTTGGACTCTGTTCTTCTTCTTTTACATAAGATGAAGATTACGAGGATGGAGATTCCGATCAAGAATGTAGTTGGTAGAGATACTGTAAGTATCAGTTTTAGCAAATGCGTTCTCATCTCATGGGAAAGGTTTCGTCCTCTCTGTTTTTGGGTAGTAAAATGAGAGATTTAAAGCTTGATTTTTTTGAGGAAAAGTTTCCTTTTTTAGGTGAGGATAAAAACTGAAAAAGCAAACAAAAAATATATGAAAAAATAATATTTTTGTTCACAGTAGTGATATCAGTACCGAGAGAGATGTATGTGAGAAATAAAATGATTAGTATATTTAAAGTTAATTCATATAAATGTAGATCTGAAAACATGTTACTTATTGTTGTATTAATGTGGACTTGTGTGTTATTTTCTTCTCTATGATTGAAATGTGTTTTATTCTCCTCTCAAGTTCCCAACCAATTGCATGTGTTTATGACCTACTCATATCCTATTTGTCTAGGTCAATTTATTGGAAGGACTAGTTTACTCTCTTGTGGTACTAGTCTTACTAGAACTAGATATGGAAAATCAACAAAGGGAAATCAAACTGATCATGGACAACACAACTTGTAATTACTTTAGGCGGAAAACATGATTTAACAATAATAAAGAGATTTTATTTGTTTATGTAATATTATTAGCCTAGAAGGCGGGCATGTTTTTGTTATAAATTTTATTTAAGAAATTTATTTTTTATATTTGTATTTTTTAATCAGATTTGTGTTTGATATTAATTTAACTTAGCACAAGTTTTGATAACTATATTAAATATGTCAAGTTGCATAACTATACACTTGTTCCGTATGTATTAAAAAAATATTTTAACTTTATTCCTAAAGTTTGAAATATATTAGATTTTTGAGTAGTTAACTAATATAATTAGTCAAAAATATTCGTACCCAGAAAAATTTATTCAGATTCAATCCAAAAATCAAAGTTTCATACTCAATTAGATATAGTCTTTATACTCGGACGGTTCTTAAAGTTTTATATCTGAAAACCAATTTCAAACCAGTCCGCACCGAAAACCGAACAAATTTTTTGAAAAATATTTGAATTTTTTTTAATATATTCTGTTAAATATGTGTGTCTAAGTGGGTTAATACAGTTTTCACTAACTTGAGATAAAATCACATTTAATAAATTTAATAAATATTTTTAATTGAATAACCTATTTAAAACCCGTTAAACTAAATAAGTTTTATATGAATATTTTTTCGAAACTCAAAGATTCACAATTTCAAAAATATCTTGAGTTTTTTATTTGGAAAATTTGAAAATATATATGGTTACAAAATATGTTTTTTTGTGTGTAAATGCCTACAAAATATGTTTTTCGTTTGTAACTACATTAAATAAGTCAAGTTTCATAACTATGCACTCATGTCATATATATGTATTTCAAAAGCTATTTTTAAAATTTTATTCATAAAGTTTGCAACATATTATATATTTTTAGTATTTTTTTATGTTATACCAGTTATAACTGCCCATATTTTATTACTGAACTTAAGTAGGTGTTTTATAAAAAATATAACTGATACACGTCTCAGGATGTCAAAAAAAAAAAATTACATCTATATATATAACTGCTTGTCGTTTGTAACTGATTAAATTGAGTGGGGGGAGACTAATATAAAAAGGAAAAATAATTAGATGCAGTTAGAGAATTAAAGTAATCCCGAGTTTATGGTTTTCGAAATGGTGGTTACAAAAAATATATTTAGATACAGTTAGAAAATATAAAGTTTATTTTTTGTGTATGTATTGTTGAAAAAATTAGTTGGACACAACCTGATATCAATTGGTCATGCTGGAGAATTAATAGAATAGATGACAATCTTTCCTCCCACAACGAATAGTCCTTATGTAGTCCCAGTCCCGCACGCAATTGTCATATACTGACATATCAAAGGTTGGAGAGGGGACCCTTCATGCCACAGGCTTTCAACAATCACAACTCACTTGAAATGTTGCTTTATGAATTATGCAACAATTTTTCCAGATTTATACTGGTTAATTTTATTACATTGACCCATTCATTCTGAAACATGGTCAATGCATGCATTGATTACAAGGGGTTTACTAGTTTGTATATTTTATAGTATAAAAGATCCATGTGGTTATTGAATGACTAGTCTTTATATTGGTCTTTCTTAGCAGAATAAGCTAGGCTAGGTCTTGACAATATCACACACCATTTATTTGTTTACTGGTCTGTATAGAACCCACACTATTTAATGGCCTATCTAGGTGTCTTGACAATATCACATAACCAGATTTGTATATGTATACTGTTATTTATTAACCTAGGCAACATTTATATTCAATAAAATCGTAGTTGACAAAAGTCACAAAATTTACGAATTGATTTTTTTCTGCATACCATTCAATTGAAACTATTCTTTTTCCTATGGGACCGATAGGTGTTAAGAAAAAACAAAAGTAGTTGGACCAAACAGAATAATAAAAGATATATCTTCTTAATGGGAACCATATAGGCCAACTTTACGATCCTATCATATTCATTGAATAAATCATTCACAACTAAAGATTAGAAAAATGTACCTTTCCAATGCAAATTGAATTTGAATACTTTTTTCCAGCTATGTTTTTTCTCAATCAAGTTTCATTTACAGTAGTATTCAACAAAACTGGACGTTATAATGTTTATTTTTAGAAAATATATATAGACATGTATGGAATGTATGTACAAATACAATACAAGAAAATATGATAAAACAAAAAACAATACTACTGTACTGCAAGTGCGCAGTCAAAACCTATAAGTTATAGCCTATTTGTTCACTAAAGTGAATACGGTTTACTTTTTTTTTGACAAATAAGGTCACTAGGTTTTACGTACAAGAACTCCATATTTTCAGTATGTATAAACATCATCTACCTATTCTTGTAGTCGTGTGTGTATGTGTGCGCAAAGAGTGGTGTAACTAAAACACAATGATGCATGTTAGTCGACGAGAGAGTTTAGCCTTGTCTTGTAACTTTGAACATTTTTTCTATTTAACTGTATGTGATGATTTCCACTCCTTAATAGCAAAAAGAAGAGAATGATTAGGAAGAAGAGTTTGGTTAGGAAAGGGCGAATCCGTCATTGGAGATTTATGATTCTTCTCAAGCCATTCCTTAATGGCTCTCTTCTCGTATGTATATCCATCCGAAGCAACAAATGGATTCTCCATCACATCCTAATATTCATCAATTAAAAATGATCAAAAATCAAGAACGGAAAGACAATAAATCTGATCATTATCATTGAATTACCTTAGTTATTGGACAATAGAAATGGCTCGGAGCGTGGCTGTGATTGTTGTTTAGGGCTTCAAAATACACGTTTCTTGCGTCGGAAGCAACGTCCTTTAACCGTTCAAGAACCGGTAGAATTTCTTTCCCTAAATAAGGACGGTCACGCTTCCTCATCTCGGCACATCTAAGCCCTATCATAACCATCTCTTTCGCTTCCTTAACCGGCCAGTCTCCAGCAGATTTATCCAAAATCTCTGAAAAATTCCCGGTTTGATCTCTCAACGCTTTCTCAACCGAATGAGCCAAACCCATCGCGGACCTAGCCGTGGCTAGCTGAAGAAGTATGATCCCAAACGCGTAGATATCAGATTCTGGAGTCACCACACCGGTTCTTTGGTACTCGGGGTCGATGTAGAAGAACGTTCCAACCGGACCGGTCTCGTTGAAAACTGTTGATGCATGGGAAGGGTCGAGGTTAACCATTTTCGAAAGGCCTACGTCACCGATTTTGCTCACATTGTTCCGGTCTAGGAGTATATTAGCCGGTTTAAGATCGCGGTGAACGATTGGTCTTGGCTCGTTCGTGTGGAGAAAGTAGAGCGCTGAAGCGATCTCCCAAGCGATTCTGAACCGCTCAAACCATAGTAACGGAGCGTCAGTGTTTGGTCTGCGTTTCATGAGTCTTTCCTCTAGGTTCCCGTTGTGCATGTACTCGTAGACCAAGCTGCCGCGTTCAGGACACGCGCCTAGGAGGAGAAGCAAGTGCGGGTGACGAATCTTGCTAAGAATCTCAAGCTGAAGATGACAATCGTTTGAGAAAACAGTAACTATTATTCTTCAAGGTTGAAAAGTATTTTTTTTACCAAAAAAAGGTTGAAAAGTATTTTTTTTTAAAAAGTATTTTATTTACCTCTTGGTGAAACTGTTTGGTTAAGCTGCTTTTGTCCGAATGAAGAACCTTGACAGCTACTGTCGTGTGGTGCAAGTTACACCGGTACACGCTTCCGTACCCGCCGGATCCGATTTTGAGTTCATCGGAGAACGATGACGTGGCCTCAACGATATCTTCCCACTCAAACTTCATGTACTGTTGGCGTTGAAGCGGTCCTCCTTCAAGTGCATCCTCTAGCCTCTGCTTCTCCTTTCTAACATCTTCCGCTCTTGCTTCCGCCTCAAGTCTCTCTTCAATTTCTCTCTCAACACATTCTCTCACGAGCTCAGCTTCGCTTTCCGCCTCCTCTTGTCTCTCCCTCTCCATTTCCACCGCTTCCTCCGCGTCTTCTTCCCTTATAGTTAAGTTCTTGAGCCTTGTAGCTTCCTCTGACCGTCGCTGGTTCAGATCTTGCATCTGACATAACAAAAAAACAGAGGATACATATAAACTTCAACATCAAAAGAAAAAAATATATTTATAACCAAATATTGTAACAAACAATTAACCTTTTTGGTAGCATCCAATACTTCATTTTGAGCAACTGCATACATTCCTTTGATGTGACGGAGTTCAATCTTCAGCTTCTCTAGCTCAAAGTCTTTATTCATCTGAATGTAAAGAATGCCACATTCAAAAAAAAATATAAGATCGATCACTCCACTTATCATCAATTGGTTCTAAAATGAAAGTATACCTGGCTACTGGATGAAGTAGGGTCACTGTAGCATCCTGAGCTTGATCCTTCCTCTGTATGAGAGCTTCTCCGGCTGTGGATATCACTTTCTTTATACCTAACCAACGAGCTGTTTGTCCGGTAATAGCCCCTTTGGTTTGGTTCATCCACATCTAGAGAGGCGGCTCTGTTATGGTGCGTATCAATACTCTTCTTTGTTCCCATATTTGTCCCGACCTTCTGGTTAACGGTTGAAAGCGCTTGGACTCTTTGATAGAGTAGAGATGTAGATGAGAATTGATGACTTGATGTCGAACTTACTGACCCTGGAACGTTAAAAGAAACAATCAATCAAATCAAACAGATTTTTTAAGATTTTCTTGCGTCGTATAGCCAAATGAAAAATTTGTCTCGATACCAAAAAATAATTTACTAATATTATAGATCATTTAGCATTGAATCTGTAATTGTTTTAGCCTCATGAATCGGCAAGTGAGGTAGTTAATACCTGACTGGCTACTTGAAGAGAACTGGCTTTCACTCCTATCATCTGCAATGCTTGTTTCAATGTCTACATCGGATTTTCGAACATTAAGAAGCTTCCCTTTGGAGATAACGTGAACGGTGCAAAATCTCGGTGTAACATCTGAGATTCTTGAAGACAAGTTGCTTCTCTTCAACTTCCTGCAAAAGAACCAAAAAAAAATTACTAAAGGAAACCAAAAGATATATAGAGAAATCTTTAGTGAAGAGAGTGTTTTGGATATGTTACCATGATGAGAAGATGATAGAAGAGGAAGCACCAATAACTAACTCACTGATTCCATGATCTTCAACCGCTTTAGAGATTGCATCAGCTACATCATCTGATTCGAGTACCATCATATCCAATTGAACCTTTCACATTTCACATTTCACGAGATTTTAGATTCTTGGTAAAAAAAAATATATATATAAAACAAGAAAGGACCATATCCACTGTGAAGAAGTCCAACTTTAATACATACCTCTCTATGAGCAAACATGGAACTGCTTGGATGAAGCATTTCTCTGGTTTTCCTATCAACATCTTTCTTGTAAACCGTTGTGGTCGAGTCTTTTCTTGAGGTTGAAACCGACATCGAATCTCCTGTTCTTGCAAAAAAATAAAAAATCAGATCGAAGTTTGAAGTGAAATTTTGCAAAGGTTGTAACGTTTGTAACTCTTACTTGGCTGGACATGTAAGAGCTTGAAGACAACATGTTCTTGAGAAGCGAATTGTTGAAGTGCCCATCGGATAACGCCTTTGGTTTTGCTATTATTTCCTTTGATCGCTACTGCTACGATCAAAGCTCCTTCTCTCATACTCAAAATTTCAACCGCTAAGATTAAAAAAAACGGCTAAGATCTGATTAAAAAGAACTAAAGAAACCAAGAAAGGGTAAAAGCGATGGTTTTTGAAGAAAGCTGAAGAATATGACTTCAAATCTTCAAGTTTTTGTTTGCTTAATCTTGTTGTACACAAATGATTAAACAGCTTAGGTATCGAGACAAAGGAGAGAAGAGAGAGTCATGAACTGGTATGTTCTTATTTGATTAATTAATGTAGTTACAGTGACATTTTCTCTGGACAATCCAAACAAGTTGGATTCTTATTGAATATAATAATTTTAAAGTAAGGTTTTATTACAGAACCAAAAATATAATAGAAAGATGGAAAATCTTGTTAATCAACTCAACGGCTGAGATCATCAGGGTTTAAGGTTTTGGTTTTGTAAAAGACTTTAAGAAACTGCCAGAAAGGCCAAACAGTGGTATCAGATAAGATTTGAAAATACCTTAATGATGTTTTGACTTTGAAAAGCTCCAAAGATTTTCCCAGAAACTCGACAAATGGATGGACAGAGGGAGGTCGAAGAGAGGAGTAAAGAAGATGACGAATCAAATTTGCGTCAGTGTACGAATCTCCTAATTAAAAATATTTTAGTTACACGGAAATTTATGAGCAACCGAGTTGAATTCTTGATGAAAATATATAAAAACAAGGTTCAAGGAAAGTAATGATGAAAACGATGAGAACAAGATAATGAAAATGTCAAAAAAGTCTAGAAGAGTTTATTTTGTGCGTGTGAATATGAGATGTCTTTTCCGGTAAGCCTTCAAATGTTTGAGAAACGAGACGTCGTTGAAAGTCAGACACAACTTGGGCTCTTGTCGGACTACCAAGTTGTTTATTCAATATTATTGACTTTTCAATCTGTGGTGTGTTGGACTGTTGTCCCTTATGAATATGGTAGGCTAATTTCTGCATTAAAACAATTTTGTTTTCGTTTTTGGGTTTCTTGTTCAACTATAATATGTTTTTTATTTTACGAATCTTCCTTTTATAGTGATATGAAACAGACTTTTTCGTCTAAATATTTAACTAATAAATTTTAAGTTATGTAGTGATAAATTAAAAAAACGTTTTCCAACTTTACTAGTAACTCTTTTTCGATAATTATTTGGGATGATTTACTTTCTTTCATACCAAACAAATAAGAAATTTACTCTCTCTCTTTCTTTTAAAAAGTAACCGAATCAAGACAGTACGCGGGAGAACTATATACGTAGCAGCTCCTTTCTTAGAGTCTTTGCGTCGACACCTCCATAAAACTTACCAGTGGATCTTAATTCCCGTGACTATATAATTTGAAGCTTCGTAGACAAACATGAAACACCCCCCTGCGGTCTAAACTCTTACAGTCCTAGTGATCAACTTCTCCACATGAAATTTAAATAAAAACTTTACAAAATTATAATTAGGTTTGAAACATTATACTAATATTTAGGAGAGAGACGAAGAAATTTAAATCTCTAATGTTGCTTTGAATTATTTAATCACAGGGGTGCAGCTGCCAACCCAATCTTTGTTCAACCTTGTTTTTTTTTAATTTAGATTAAACTTTTGTACAATCTACTTTTCATCAATATGAAATTTACGGTTTGACAGAAATAAAACTTCTCCACATGAACCTTTTAGTATTTAGGTATTCCAAAACTTTCACACTTAAGCAGATCACATGTCCTATAAGGCTATAAAGCTTTCAGAACTCAAGTACGGATGCTCAGTTCAAAAGTTTGACAAGATAAGCCATACGACTAGTTTGACCTACTTATTCATGCAACTTTACTCTTATTTTGTCATCTATTTTTGACCGACTGTATTTTCTAATACACTTTACGTAAATTTCTTTGAAGTTATGCTAAGTCCCAAAAACATTATATATTATATGATACAGAGATATATCAAATGGAATTATTTCATTGGATTGTATGATAATCAAGTCCAATATGATACGTACAGATGTAGGTTCAACATTTATTATCTGTAATAAATGGGAGTAATGGACATTCAATGTTGGACAAAATAACAGGTGCTTGGTAGTCTGAGATAAGAATGTTATGGAGAGCACAGCTTCAAAAAAATATTTTTTTTGGAAAAACTTCAAATTATGCGTTTGATAAATACAGTTTTAACTTTTATCAATAGTCATGTGCATTTGTTGGCCTTACCTAATGGACATCTCGTGTTTGACATTGATGTAGGTGCGGGTTATTTCCTGGGGTGGTCCACTATCCACATAGCCAGTCTATTTGGACTGAAACGAGAGTAGAAAATTGAAACAGGAGAAATTTAAAACAAAAGACATTTATCTCTCCATCTCTAGTGTTGTAGTCTTTGCATCTCATCACACAAAAGATAGATCGTTGGAACGTAGACAAAGGAAGAAGAAGAACAAAGAGAGAACCACACGAAAGAGATATTTAATAGTAAACACATAGATAAGAATCCATCGTACTTATTGTCGAATCTTTCTCCCTCTCTCAGTATTATTTATTGGCTTTCCACTCCATGATGGCTGAGTAAAGAGTGTAATTAGCAAGAAGGTTCTTGTTAGGAAGTGGAAGGTTGGTCACTGGCGACGTATCATTCTCTCTCAGCCAGTCCTCTATGGCTTCACGATCGTAAGTGTACCCATCCGCCGCCACGCAGGGCTGGTTCATCACTCCCTGTGATCAAACACCGAAAAAAAAAACAATTAGGTCAAAAATCGAGAAAGAAGACAAGGTTACTTGTTGCTCAAGTAACCAGTTACATTCCTAGGGTTTATACGAACCTTGAGAAGTGGGCAAATGAAATGAGATGGAGGATCCAACGAAGTTCTCGAGAGTGAGTTTTGAGCTTTTTCGACAACTTTCCAAAGCCTTTCTAAAGTCGGTATGATCTGATCTTTAAGGTCTGGTCTGTCTCTGCGTCTCATTTCAGTACAACACAGTCCCAAAGCAGCTAGCTCACGAGTCTCGCTAATAGGCCAGGATCCAGCTTTCACATCCAACAATGCCATAAACTCAGCATCGTCCCCTATGGCTTCTTCCACCATATGAGTAATCGCTATGGCTGGCTTCGCGGTTATGAGCTGCAGAATCACAACACCTAGAGAATACACATCTGACTTAGGCGAGATGATCCCTGTCCGCTGATACTCCGGGTCGATGTAACAGAGCGTTCCCACGGGGCTGGTCTTCTTGAAGACGGTTAGTTTAGAAGCAGCGTCGTCTTGGTTAACCATAGTGGAGAGACCAACGTCCCCGAGTTTACTGACGAAGTTTTGGTCAAGCAAGATGTTTCCTGGTTTGAGGTCGCGGTGAATGATGGGTCTAGGCTTGGATTTGTGGAGGAAGACAAGCGCCGAAGCGACTTCTAACGCGATCCTGAAACGCTCGAACCAAGGGATGGGAGGTGTGTCGTTGACTAGCATCAACCTGTCATCTAAGCTTCCGTTGTCCATGTACTCGTAGACGAGGCAGCCTCGCTCGGGACATGCCCCGAGGAGAAGGACGAGGTGAGGATGACGGATCTTGCTCAAGATCTCAAGCTATCAAAAACAGAAACAAAAAAAACATTTAGACTAATCTGGTCGGTAACTTAGGTTGGAAGTCCATCTAACTTAATATCGACTCTTGCTCAAGATCTCAAGCTATCAAAAACAGAAACAAAAAAACATTTAGACTAATCTGGTAGGTAGCTTAGGTTGGGAAGTCCATCTAACTTAATACGGATTAATTATCTCACCTCTTGATCGAACTGTTTAGAGAGCTGAGTTTCTCCAGCGTGAAGGACCTTGACAGCACCGGTCGTGTGATGCAGATTGCATTTGTAGACAGTTCCATAGGCTCCAACTCCGATCTTGAGATCTTCCGAAAAATCGCTAGTCGCGGCTGTGATTTCCTCCCACGAGTAATGCTGGTACTGTATCCCGGGACAGACGAGAGAAGCTTGGAGCTTATCTTTCTCTTTAGCTTCACGTTCTGCTTTGATCTCAGCTTCTCTTCTATGTAAAGCCTCTTTCACCATGAGTTCTTTAACCTTCTCTGCCTCCTTCATCACCTCTTCGTACCTCTGCCTCTCCTTTGAAGCTGTATCTTTAGCTATTTCTTCCTGTTCTTTAAGCTCCACAAGCTTCTCTGATTCCTCGAATCTTCTCTGGTTTAGCTCATTTAGCTGCAACCAAAACCAAAAAAAAAGAAAGAATATGAAATGTAACATATATAACACGAAAAACTACCACGGTCTATGCAGTTCAAGAATAATTAACTAAACCTTTTTAGAGGCATCGACGTTCTCGTTTTGAGCCATGGCATACATCTCCTGAAGCTGTTGCAGTTCGGCTCTCAGCTTCTCTATCTCAAAGGTTAGATTCACCTACACGATTAGACCCACTTTCAGTACCAAAGAAAAACATGTGCTGTCTCTCAAAAAAACAGAATGAAGATCAAAATGACTGTTGGAGATAACTTAAGGAGCAGTACACTCTGTATTTAGTAATATTCTCAATCTTTTCATTAGCATGTTTGTTAAAGATTTAGACAGCATTATAAACATAATACTATTTAATTTTGTAGTTAAAATATCAAATAGAAATGTGTTATATTATCATATGCTTGAGTTAAAATATCAAGGTAACATAATACTTTTAAACTAACAGACTATAGACTCTTAGAAAAAATGGCCCGAAACCCTTAGTAATCATAACTAGACTGTAACGGTTTCTAATAGTTAGCCAGCGAGATACATATCTTGTTCCCTAAGTTATCTGAGTCAGCCAACTGATAAGATAACTGGCTCTGATTTTCCTTGAGAAAAAAAAAGGAATAAAGAATCTACCTGATTATCGTTGAAGGAGTGGAAACTGATGCGTCCATCAGACATGTTAGAAGCTTGATGAGAAACCCAAGAATAGTTCTCAGGAACCACTGCACCCCACTCCATATTAGCTAGCTCGTGGTTGTTGCTAGAAGAAGAGCTCATGATCGATCTCCTTTCCTCATGATCTCTCCATTTAGAAGTCCAGCTCATAGCGTGATACGCCTCCTCTCCCATTGGAAACGATGCGCTAAAGCTCTCATTGTTATTGTTACCACCGCCACCGCTCAGTACAATCTGCATCCCTCTCTCTCTAGACACATCTGATTGACCCGTCTCGCTACAACTCGTGTCCATTTGAACCACACCGCTGCTTCTCATCTCCGAGACTCGAGACTGAGCTTCCGAGACAAACGAGTTGAAGTCTTGGTACTCTGTTTTCAAAAGAGCAAGTTAATAACTTGACATACTTTATTATGTAAAACTGTTTTTTCTTTTTTTACCAGAAGGGACTCTAGGACTATCAGTGGAGCCACTGGTGGAACTACTTGTCTCCAGTCTTATGCTTCCGCTAGCGTCTGAATCAGAAGGACGCACGGAAGCTAGTTTGCCCTTCGAAACCACGTAGACGGTGCAGAATCTTGGCACAGCGGTTGCGATCATGGAAGACATATCGATCTTTCTTGAGAAGAATCCACGAAGAGACATTCCTATGACGAGTTTGGTGACTCCAGTTCCAGCAATCTCTTGCGCTATAGCAGCTGCAGGATCTTGTGATTCCAGCACCAGAATCTCTACTTGCACCTGTTTTATATCATTTGTGATTAATTCTATGAGCACAACAGAGCAGAACAGAGCAAAACAGAGCAGAGAACAGGACAAAACCTTTCTCCTGTCGAACATCTTCTTGTAAGGTTGAAGTATCTCTTTTGTGTTCCAATCCAATTCTTGTCTGTAAGCTGATACGACATCATCCCTAAGCTCTGTTACCGAAATAGCGTTCCCCACTGAAAACCAAAGAATAAAGATTCGATCTTTGTAAGCCAAACACACATATCTTGTTCATCAAGTTACAATATTACATGCAACCAGAACCGGTTCTAAAATGAAACTTTGGCTTTGGACCCTAAATATTATATATATATATATATATATATATATATATATATATATAACCTATTGTTCATGACTCACAAATTATGAAATCAAAATTTGTATTAAAAGTTTTTTTATTATTATCTAGAGCCCCTAAAATTTCAAGGCCAGTCATGCACACAACTTACTTGGGGTAGGGATGTAAGTGAGAGGAGGACGAACATAGATCAATTTGAAATCAGAGAAGCCTTCGGGGATGAACTTCTCAAGAGCCCAAAAGGCTACGTATTTGCTTTTCTTCTTTCCATTAATGGCTACAGCTACAGCAGGAGGTGGTGGTGGAGGAGCTAGAGATAGGTGTTCTCTTAACGGTCTTGCTCCTTTTCTCTCATCCATTGAGTCACCTGAAACTTTCTTTTTAAAAAAAAGCAGAGTCTAAAATGTACAGTGGTTCTAAACTCTTTCAAGAACAGGAAACATAACTTGCCGGGCACGGAACAAAGTAGAATTTACCTGTTGAAGCAGAGAAGAATGAGGAAGAAGAAAAGCCCTAAATTTGGTGATGTTGTGACATTTTCTTTAAAACGAATGCATCGACACAAGCAAGCACGTTGTTGCCGCCACAAACCGCATGTATATACTGTTATAGTCAGCTCATTTTTAATTATTTTTCTTCATGCGTTGAACCAATAATACAGACTTTTCTCTGTTTTGTTTAATATTAGTCTCTTATCGTTATATTCTTCGTAAAAGGATCCACGTTGGTATATCCCCCTTATGTTGCAGTTTTTTAAAAACAAAGTCAAACAAACACTATATAATATCCAGTTTAAAAAAAAAATTCATATACATCAGCAAAGGCATGAGAAACAACTTGTTTTGAAATATCTTTCTCACCAATCACAATAATGAATTGAAGAAGCTACACTTTACTTTTTTTTTTATCATTTAAGTTTAGAACCCAATCCTATTACTCAACAATGATTCATTCTCTGTGAGCATGATTCACGGATACAGGCACAGCCCTACGAAATTCCACGCTTAAAGACATTAAAGTTTTTTAGAACTGTTAAAGTTTTGTAGGGACAACAGCTCCTGAAACTCTAAAACTGGTGTTTGTGAGTTTTACTTAAGGTCAGCTCTACACGAACATGTATTATTAGAGATTGAGGTGATCTTTGAAATTATAAGGTATCACTATTAGGATGTAGTTGCCTACATGATACTATACTCTATGATCACATATTATAACAAAACTAGAATCATAACATGATTTGTACTTTGTTTATGAAAAACTTGCAACAGCGAGAGAAATAGAATCGTAGAGGATATACTGATGAATTCCCTTGACTTTATGTGCTCCTGTTTTTTTTTTTGAATAAAAATGTGCTCCTGTTTTTCACAAATAAATATGTTATGTTTAAGAAATCTCTATAATTAATCACAAAATTTACATAAAGTCAACTATTGTATATATAAATATGTTCTGATGTTTATAGAAAACAAATAGAAATTCCTTAGTCTCCTTGTCTGGCCAATGGGGTGCAGATTTCTGTTTAAAGAAACAATATTTCAGAATATTCTCCAAACGAGCTTGCCGTTCCTTATTTGCAGGCATGAACTTCGTGGCGTTTCTTTTAGAAACCTTCAAAATAAAATTCTTTCGATCAACTTTTCATTCATAGAAACTCAGTTGATATTGAATCAAATCAAAATATGATTCTTAGTTAACAGAAAATTTACCCGGTTTCATGGGAGAACCGTGAAGACTTGAACATCGTCCATGTCAGGGCTCTGGACAGAGTACTGAAACGTCCAGCCATGGCAAGCTCCTGCGTGAGACCCGTTCTTGTCAACAGCAACAACCGCTCCCACAAAATCCGGAAACTTCCTGGCGATTCTTGAGACCGCGTCCTTGGCAGCCTTTTCTGGTTTCATTCCTTGTCTCATGCTCTCCACGACTTGGTAACTAAAACCACAGCCAAGCAAACAAAGAAGAATAACTTAACCATCATAAGTAAACAAACACTCAAGAAAAATAAAAACATAATAACCATTTAACTTTAACATGCCATACAATAGACATATGATTCATCAGTGACCAATGCAAAAAAAAAAAAAACCTATAGCTTTGCTCATGGAGATTGGGGGATTACCATACCAGGGAAGGAAGCGCATCATGATGTCTCCATCTCCAGTTGCACCACACCCACCTACTTCATCATCAGCATAGGCTGATGATCCAGCGATAGGCCCATCACCCACCCTGTGTTTCATTATCAAGACTTTTAAAAAAAAGGTCTTTTCTTTAAATCTTTTAATATCAAATAAAGGATAAAATGAAAGAGACAAACGGCATTACCTTCCGGGAATCTTGAATGTTGCTCCATTGGTCGATGTCCCTACAGCTATATGCCCCATCTATTCAAAGGACTACACTCAGTTCATCATCTCTTCATGTCAGGAACAAAAAAAATGTCTAAATAAAAGATTGAAACTCATACTTTGTCAATAACAGCCATTGATATGGTATCATGGCTGTGAGGACCAACAAGAGGCAATCTATACTCAGCTGTCCCCATCTCGCAAGAGTACTCGGTGAGTACCTCTCTAGAGACATCGATTGGCTTGTAAGGTCCACAGTCGTTTGCAGGGACAACGTTCTTCCTGAAGTTAGGTTGACACCGATTCTCTTTCCAGTCAGACCACTTGTTTACGGATTCAGGAGAACTCAAGTTCATAGGTCCAGGAAGACCCATGGAGATAGCAAAAGCTGATGCTCCTTCTCCAGCTAGCAACGTGTGTTGAGAGTGCTTCATCACCAGCCTTGCAGCTCTTATACCGTCTTTGACATACCGCATTGCAGCAACAGCTCCTACCTCCATAGTCACCTAAAGAATCTTTATCTCCTTAGTTGACTATACAGAAGGTATTTATTATTATTATTATTATTTACCCCATCCATGACTAAAGCATCAAGCATGGTTTTCACCCTTCTCATTAGGACTTCCTCCAGGTCCAACTAAATCAAAAATTCCAAACAACAAAGAAAAAAATTATCATTTTTTTGCAGAAAGTAAAAAAGAAAAAAAGAAAAGTCAAGAGAGAAGGAAATGATTTTTTTTGTACCTGTACCGTCACAGCGGAGTTGCTCACAAGCAGAACAACCTTCCACAACAGCATCTACAGCAGAGCTTCCGTTATCAACTGCTCTCCAAGCTGCTCTAACCGCTTCTATGAAAGGCCAAGTACTCACCACTACTGGGAACTTCTTTGCTTCTGCTTCAACACCCTGAACCAGCAACCATTCAGACAGTTGTAAAGCATTCATCTCCGAGTATGTATATCAAAGATAAAGAAAAGCAATTCAGATTTGGCAAAAATCTAGAGATAAAGAGACACCTCAAAATGCTTTTGTCATGACTCATGATTGGTTCACCTCATAAAAGTGATCAAAGGTTCGATTTTTAGAGTCGCTTACCGTCAGTAGAGGCAGAAACAGAAGGAGAGTTGAGAGAATGATCGAAGGATAGCTTCTCGCCATGACCTTGTGAGCTCTTCTGTAACTACAAAAGTTAACTCTCTCTGCTCTATTGACTTTTTAAAGTTCACTTCATTGGTCTGCTCATTTCTTAGATAACTGCCAGTATATACGGTTCAGTTTAATCGGTTTGGAGTTGGTAAAGAGTAATGATAAACGGTTTGGAGTTGGTAAAGAGTAATGATAAACGGTTTGGAGTTGGTAAAGATAAAAACAATCACCGGTTCTCTGGTTGGCAAAGTTCTTACTAACGTACATAGTTCCGTTAATGGCAAGGTGATTGCTTTATGTTTTGATATCTAGAAGGAAGTAATACGAATATTGAATTATTACTTCTCAAACCAAATGTTACACAAAAACCATATGAAACAAAAGCGTATTTACTAAACCACACTGGTTAAGGTTAATCATCATCAACATGGATATGTTCTTCTGGTTTAGTCCGGAAAATTGAGAAACCACTGACTTCAATCTGGAACCATTAGAGAAAGACTGACTGGCTAGCTGTTTGTTTTCTTCACCTCCATACAGTCTCATCTGCATCAGTGAAAATAGCGTTATGATTTTCAATCAGGCACTGCACAACCTCCACCGCACCAAAATCAACTTGAACGATATCATCCAGAGGGATTGATGAAGATGCATCTACACCTTCTCCTTCATCTGTAACCCATTGAAGATATATATATATATATATATATATATATATATATAAACTCTGCTTTTTATGGTGAAAGTATAAAAGCTAAGTTCTCTATTGTGGTTTTTTTGTCTACCTGAGAGCAAGTCCCAAGGAGTGGCAGTTTCAAAGTCGTTGCTTTTCTTAGGACTCCTCGATGGGCGTCTCCAGTATTCCCTATAAGATTCAGGTCTCTTGTCTTCTCGCCACATGATCACTGGAGCCATCTCCATAGCTAGGCTGTGTGAATCCATCTGTCCCAAGTGCAAGAAAACGATTCTCAACTAATGCATATATATATATTCTTTGAACAAAGAGACAAGTGTTAAACTTATAACTTATGTTAAAATGATTATAGATACACGACACTCCTACCTTGTTGAGCTGTGATTTCTGGCTCACACGAAGCAATAACGCTGTTACGAACTCAAGTGTATTATAGTTCACACTGGAAAGCTTCTGGAGTGACTTTCTCATTCTGTTTACGCTCGATCTTGCATCTTTGATTTCATTGTAAAGCTCAAATGTAGTTAGTGGTGTCGGAAGGCTCGCAAGATAGTATTTCATGAGTGCAGCGACATCAACTGGATTCACTCCCTCAGGTATTGAAGCGCTAGGATCTGCCAGAAAAAACAAGAATCCTCCCTGAGCCATAAGAGTCGAGAAGAAAGCTTGTTAAAATGTTGGTTTTACCTTGATTGTAAGCAGAAACCAATTGCTGGATCAACTTTCTGTCTCCTTCGGCTTTGAACAAGCTCGGTGAGTTGAGTCCTGAGGAGAAGAAAGTACCGCATTGATAGCACGGTATCCAAAGGTATGAGATATAAGAGCAGTACGGAGACGATTGGTTGGAATATTTTTACCTGTTAATATGAGATAATCTGCGCATTTAATCAGTATAAATGGAATAGGCCTGGTCGACTCTTGTCTCTGGACAGTGACCTCAATGGCAACACCAAACACTGAGCACAAAAGACCAAGCAAAGCATACTCTTAGAATGATTAACCAACGTCTATAAATGCATAAACCGCTTATCTTTACCATCTGAGCTGGCAACTCCCTGCAGGTTTACAAAGAACAAACATCAGAGACAAAGCTCAAATCAACCGCTAGGATCAGATGTAAAAATACCTTCTGCCATCTTTCTATATCCGTCAAAATGGTCTTGCTCTTTTGCGCAGTCTTTTTCGCCGCCTAAAAAAAAAGGAAACGAAGATCAAAGAACTTAGCTCTCACAAGTTACTGAGTTAGAAAATGAAACGACATACACTTGTAGAGAGTATGTTAAAAGAAGTTTGTACCTCTTCCACTTTGATCTTACCAACGGAAACCTTTTCTTTAGTCTCAGTGATACCTTTCCTGACCAAAGTCCCGGTTGTGGCAGCAGCTGTGATGAGGTGTTCTTGCACAGCGTGTCTAGTTGCAGGCTGCTGAAGAATAGCCCACCTGCTTTTGAACAAGGACCCAACTCTTTCAGCAACATCAGTAACATTCACTTTCGCATCCTTGGCCACTTCCCGACAAAAGCGCCAGCTGATTGCCTCGCTTCCCTAAGTTTCGTTCCTAATCCACAGTTTAAAAAAACATAGTTAGCCTTCCTTCAACCACAAACAGCACAGACACAGAGAATAAAGACGTTGGTGTAGAAACTATCTAACCTGAGGATGAAAAGAACCCACTAGTCCTTTCCTGCCACTGTTGTGAGATGAGAGAAGGCATTTCTTCTATTAACAAAACGCTTGAAACAAATCACTGGAACCCTGTTTAGATCAAGAAACAAAAAAAAAAGGCTCCATAAACTCAATATTCGTTCTTCTTAAGCAAAAACTCTGACGATCTGTGACAAACACACAGGCCTAATTATCCGTTGTAATCAATTTCATAAAGCTTGAATTCATCTAAGCATAGAGTTAGTTCCATCTTTCAACTACAGAACTCCAAAAACGTTAAACACTCTAACTAATATCAAAGTCGGGCCCTTTAAGCTTTAACTGCAAAAGGAGATAACTTTATAGAAACCCTAATCAAGCAATCAATCAACGGAGCATCAAAAGAACAAATTGACAGAGCAATCGATCATCAAACCCTTTAAAAGCCCTCAGAGACGATCCAAACGAACTAACCTCAATTACTCGAGACGATCAAAGACGACGACGAGAGTCACTTGATCGCCCACAGGAGATCAAAAAGGTTCCACCTTTTCTTAATTTTTCCCCCTCCAGCAGAGAAAAAATTTAAAAAAAAAAGCAGACTTTGAATTTTGAATAGGAAAGTGAAAGTCGTTGCTTTTGGGATTTTCTTTTCGCTGCAAATGTTCTAGCTTTGCCACGTGTTAGATATCAAGAGGTTTCGTCTAATTCCTTACATGTCCTTTATCTTCTTTGATTATCGTACTTTAGACCTAAACTTCTAAATGGAAATTACTCCCTCTGTTTTGTTGACAAAAAATACTCCATTTATTCCACAACCATTAAAGCTTTTTTTTATAAAAAATGACTCAGAAAATTAAAATTTTAAGTTTTCTACGTATGTTAAATATTTTTTAAAAAATTATTAAATTCAGTAAATTTAGTTATTTGTTAAAATTATAGGAAAATGTATTTACTCATAAATCAAAATATTCATTGATATATATTAATAAATTTTCAATATATGTGAAAATTCTAAAAATCTATTTTTATGAAACGGATGGAATATTGTCGTAGTACGTAGTGAAATATGAAATTAAAATTGCCCACAAAATTGTCATTGATTGTCATAATTGTACTTTTAAAATTTTACACTGTTAATATAGGGAAGATTGTTTTTAAACTAAAAAACAACTACATTGTCTTATTAGACTAATTTCATCTACTAATTTTCTTCATTAGGTTAAATATTTTCAAAATACCAATAATATCCTTAAAATTTATTTATGAATTCAAATTTACAATTATAAAATAATTATAATATATTTTCGATAGTATAAAAAAATAAATTAACTATGATTAAAATTAAAAAAAACAAATAAAAATCTCCAAATCAGTTTATTCTAAACCTAATCTCATCATCTGTGCTATTGTCGTCTCCGCCTCTCTCTCTCATTTCCTCTCTTAGAGTTTAGTAATTAATATTTAGAGTTTATATTTTGGTTTAGAGTTTAGTATGCTTAAGGTTTAATATTTAAAGGGAAGTATGAGGTTTAGGATTTAGGATCCCGTATTTAGGAATGGAAGTTTAGAGTAAAGTTTACTATTTACGAGTTTTGAGTGGGTTTGGAATCATATACTACTTCAAGTATTAGTCATACTTCACTTTATCTACGTCATCTCTGCATCTTTCTTCCACCAGAGACTTGTACAAGAGAGGGCTAAAACCGGACAAATAAAATCATAGTTGTAACTTTCCTAATTATATATCAAAATCAATGAAATACACTTAATTTTCTTTGTAAACTTAGTCATTTTGAAAATTTTCTCTTTAAAATCCAATGGACATTTCTTGTACTGTGGAACTTGATCAAAATTCCAATAGACACTTTTTGCATTATGGAACTAAACAATCAAAACTTGCAACTTGCTGGGTCCAATCTGATCGGCGGAGCTTATCATCCAGTCGTTTACTTGATAATCACTTCCTCCTTTCTTTATCAAAAAATGTCAAATCAAACCAACAAACAAAAATAAAATCTTTTGACTTGTCTACACGATAGAAAAGTCTTTCTTACTATTGTGCGCTATCCATTTCTCATTAGCCAAACAAGTTCCACACTCAAGTCCAGAAAAAAGACAATCCGGTGGTCCAACAAGTTTGCATACCTCAAGCTCATCAACGATGAGAGGATCTAGACTAAAATCTACTCTCTAAGAAAGATTTCTTTGGTCATTTCTTTTGATTTTACAGCTTGGTTTTTTATTTTATTTTGAATAAGAGTTATCACTGGTGTTGTGTCTGGCCGTCTCTCTACGTGAACATGGAAGAAAAAGAAGCAAGAAAAGGAGCCATGACTGCAGCAGAATCTGGTGGGAAGATAACTTATTTTGTGGTGGCTTCATGTGTCATGGCCGCCATGGGAGGTGTCATCTTCGGCTACGACATCGGAGTTTCAGGTTTCATAAAAATATACTTTATCATTTCTGATTGTTTTGATCCAATCCATTTTTTTCTTGTACTCTCGTTTGAAAAAAAAAATCGATTAAGAGATTTTTTCTTTCATTTTTTCATAAAATACTATGGTAGACAATCTATTCATTAAACTATAAGTAGATGCGAACAAATTGGTTTATGACTGATAAAAAAATGAATTTCTTAAGTGTTTTGGATTTAATATGCAAACAATGACCTACGTAGGTGGAGTGATGTCAATGGGGCCATTTCTGAAAAGATTTTTCCCAAAAGTGTATAATCTCGGAGAAGAAGATAGAATAAGAAGAAGCCATAACAACAAGAACCACTATTGCCTTTTCAACAGCCAACTTCTCACGTCTTTCACGTCTTCTCTCTACGTTTCCGGTTTCATAGCTACTCTGTTAGCTTCATCAGTAACCCGATCCTGGGGTCGCAAGCCCTCTATATTTCTAGGCGGCGTGGCTTTTCTCGCTGGCTCTGCTCTCGGCGGCTCAGCTCAGGACGTTGCCATGCTCATCATTGCACGTCTCTTGCTAGGTGTAGGAGTTGGATTCGCCAACCAGGTACAACGTACAAGTTGGTCAGTGTGATATGTGAACATGGTTAACATATGTAAACCAATATTCAAAAATTTGTTACAGTAATTAAGCATTTCGTAGAGGTTTAGTGGTGCCTAAGATTAGTAAGGGATTAGTGTCTAAGCGCCACATAAACCGATTTAGTAAGGGATTAGTGCATAGATGGGCGCCTAAGCGCCGCATAGATCGATTTTTAGAAGACTGATGCATATATTAGCAAAATAGACAAGAGTTGTTTGTTTATGTTTGTTTGTATTTGTTCAGTCGGTTCCTCTATATCTATCCGAGATGGCGCCAGCGAGATACAGAGGAGCAATCAGCAACGGCTTCCAGCTCTGCATCGGAATAGGGTTTTTAACCGCAAACTTCACCAACTACGAAACTCAAAAGATCAAAGAAGGATACGGCTGGAGAATCTCTTTAGCCACGGCCGCGGTTCCAGCTTCGATCCTCACGTTAGGCTCGCTCTTTCTCCCGGAGACGCCCAACAGCATCATACAAACCACAGGAGACGTTCGCAAGGCCGAGCTCATGCTACGTCGTATCCGTGGGACAGACGACGTACAAGACGAGCTCGCCGATCTCGTCGAGGCCAGCTCCGAGTCAAACTCAAACGCGCAACAGCATGGGTTCTTGAACTTGCTCCAGAGAAGATACAGGGCTGAGTTAGTGATGGCTTTCGCCATACCCTTCTTTCAGCAGGTGACGGGCATCAACGTCGTCGCTTTCTACGCGCCGGTTCTGTTTCGAACCGTCGGGTTCGGGGAGAGCGGTTCGCTGATGTCGACGCTCGTGACCGGGATCGTGGGGACAGCTTCGACGTTCTTGTCGATGCTCGTGGTGGACAGAATCGGTAGAAAGACTCTGTTTCTGGTAGGAGGTTTACAGATGCTTGCGTCGCAAGTTATCATCGGCGTGATCATCACGGTGGCTGAGGTTCGCGACGGTGTGATCGGGGAAAGGTACGGTTACGCGGTTGTGGTTCTGGTGTGTGTATACGTGGCGGGGTTCGGGTGGTCGTGGGGTCCACTAGGGTGGCTTGTGCCGAGCGAGATCTATCCGTTGGAGATTAGGTCAGCGGCGCAGAGCGTGACGGTGGCGGTGAGTTTTGTGTTTACTTTCGCTGTGGCTCAAAGCGTGCCGCCGATGCTGTGCAAGTTGCAAGCAGGGATTTTCTTCTTTTACGGAGGGTGGGTGGCGGTGATGACGGTGGCGGTGCAGCTGTTTCTGCCGGAGACTAAGAATGTTCCGATCGAGAAGGTGGCTGGACTTTGGGAGAAGCATTGGTTCTGGAGGAAAATGACTACGAAGCGTGATTCCCAAGGAACCACTTCCGTTAGTAGTTAAAATTTTCCTAACAAAATATCTCAAATGATGTTTATGTTCGATTATGATTTGAAGTGATTTATTTATATTAAAATAAAATTGGGCTATTTCTTCAAATGTAAATTTTTAAAAATTATATAAAAATAGTATTATTGAATTTCTGATTTTTAGGTTGTAATTTAAAATTCATTGTCAGTGTTAATAAAAATATTTTGAATAGTGAATTTAAGTAGATTTATGGTGATTTTGAATGTGAATTATTGGAGTTTCTCAGTTAAAATATCAAAACAGAAATCTCATAATATTATATGAAATTAAAATGTTATAACTAAAATCAATGTAACATTCATAATCCACTTAAAATTATTTAAAAACTCTTTTAAAACTAGTCAATAATGTAAAGTATTAAAAAGGGGTCAAAACGTAAATATATAAAAGTAGGAGGATCAAATGGCACACGGGAATCTTCTGAGATAACTTGTGCAGACACAACCGAATCTCCGATAAGAAGTCGTGTCTTCCATACGGACAAGAACTCCGATCTCTCGATTATAACTAAAAATTGATCAGATTCTCCAAATTCAATCGCGAGAGATCACTCAAAATAATGTTTTCGCAAAAGCTTCACGAAGCATTCAAAGGCACGGTGGAGAGGATCACAGGTCCTCGCACGATCACGGCGTTCAAGGAGAAGGGAGTACTCAGCGTCAGCGAGTTCGTCCTCGCCGGAGACAATCTCGTCTCCAAGTGCCCTACTTGGTCATGGTTAGTTATAAAAGTTTTGATCTTTTTTTTTTATTGATGGATGTAGTGAGAATACAAAGTTTCGATTTTTAAATTTTCGAGGTTTGTGAGTTTTTGCAATTATACGATATGGGTTGGATCGTTGAGGTATATGGGGTGAATGGGTCTCTCTAGGTTAGCTAAAGTTGTTGGCTTTTAGTTTGTGAGATTGTGATGAGATCAATCAAAGTTTTGACTTTTCTTATGTCTATTGCTTCTTCATGAATCATGATCAATCCATTATCCTTTTTAACTAGGGAATCTGGTGACCCAAGCAAGAGGAAGCCATACTTACCCTTGGAGAAACAGTTTTTGATTACTAGAAACGGTTTGAGTCTGAGCTTCTTTTTTTTTTTTTTTATGTATGCTTTGTTTGTTTTTAATTATGTATGCACATTTCTATTTTAAGTTTACGGTGTTGAAAATGAACAGTACCTTGTCTACGGAGAGCTGCATCTGTGGCAGAGGAGTACGAAGCTGCTGGAGGTGAAGTGTTGGTTGATGATGAAGATAATGATGGTTGGCTCGCTACTCATGGGAAACCTAAAGGTGAAAGATTAGTAGTTTTAGTGCCTTTTCCAAATTCACTTTTTTACTCACGGTTTTGATATTTTGCTACAGATAAAGGCAGTGAAGATGAGAACCTGCCGTCCATGGATGCGTTGGATATAAACGAGAAAAGTGGTATACGATCGATACCTACGTATTTTGGAGCTGGGGATGATGATGATGATATTCCAGATATGGAAGAGTTTGATGAGTCTGACAATGTGGTGGAAAATGATCCGGTCAGTTTTTTTTTTCTTTTTATTCTTCGTTACTATCTCACGTGACTTCTAGTTGACAAATCTTTATCTTCCCTTGGAGTCTAGGCAACTCTTCAGTCAACTTATCTTGTGGCTCATGAACCTGATGACGATAACATTCTACGAACTCGTACTTATGATATCAGCATAACGTAAGCATCCTGCGCCTTCTTTCATACTCAACTGTATTATCATCTAGATTCATCTCTCATGCTTTTGGCTTAGTAGACAGACAAACTCATGATTCTTCACTTTGGTTCAGGTATGATAAGTATTACCAAACTCCTCGTGTTTGGCTGACCGGTTATGATGAGGTCTGCATCTTGTTTAATTCCTTTTATCGTTCTTAGAACGCTTGGATTTTACTCTGCTTGTTTTATGTTCTTTTTTATCTAATCTTAAGAGCTGTGATGTGTATCCATCTATCTTGTAGTCAAGGATGCTGCTGCAACCTGAACTTGTGATGGAGGATGTAAGCCAAGACCATGCTCGTAAGACGGTATATAAATGAGACGAATCTAAATAAAACTTTGTAAATCCTCTTGAGTCTGAATTAATTGTGCAATCCTCTGTTTAAAAAAAAAAAATACTTAGGTAACAATAGAAGATCATCCACACTTGCCTGGGAAACATGCTTCAGTCCATCCATGTCGACATGGAGCTGTTATGAAGAAGATCATTGATGTATTAATGTCCCGTGGAGTAGAACCTGAAGTTGACAAGTGAGAATGCTTTATATTGCAAGAGTAAAATAATAAGCTCTTCTAATAGTTCATTGAGCGTTTTACATTTGATAATTTCCACAGGTACCTTTTCCTGTTCTTGAAGTTCATGGCATCAGTTATTCCAACTATCGAGTATGATTACACAATGGACTTTGATCTCGGTAGCTCAAGCACCTAATTACTTGTGTCATGGATGGGCTTGGTGGCTCTCTGCACACTGTACATAAAGAACTGTCATCATTTTCTTTTCTCTTCAAAAGGAACTGTAAGGTGTTGTTGTGTTTTGATCACACGTTCATCTGCTGATGTTTATGCAGATCAATAGTAATTTGCCATTGATCAGAAAACAAACTGTGAATGTAACTCTATTCTCACATCTAATTTAATAGTGTGTTTTTGGTACACTCTTGCTTATGGCAAAGTTGGGATTAATGTTTCAAATGACGTATCTATTCTGATGTTTTTCCTTTTATTACACAATAGTAGCACCAGAGATCTTTTTTAACGCAGGCCATGAGTTCATTAGTTTGGCTGTGGATGTCTAATAACTATCTAGCTCTTGTTGCTCTGGTTACGATTTACGAAGACGATAAGCAAAACAACAATGGCGAGCAGAACCGTCATCTGAAGCTTCTCCATCGCTGGCGCAGCACCTGTTGCTAACACGACCATCTCATCTCCAGGAACAACCGTCTCATCTCCATTGAAGAGGTCAGTGACGTACTTTGTGACTCCTTCCATTGCATCCATGATTTTGATGGCACTTCTCTGAAGCAACCTCCTTATGAAGTTCACTGATATACCAGAGTCTTCTTCTTCTTGTGACCTCTCCTCAGCTGCGTTATAAAAATTCAAATGAAAAACTAAGATTCACATAATCATCATCACGCCAGTCCACTTTTTTATATTTTCATTACCGTTGTTAATGAGCTCCCGGACAACCTCATTGTTCATCACCGCATCCCAAACAGCCCTGTCTGAAGCCAATGACATAACCATTCTCTGCAGTACAAATGTTTCTCTCAGTTACATCTTTAGCAAATGATTGAAACTCAAGAAAGCTATAGAACAATACAGAAAAACCTGAACTGATGGATCGGTCTGAAACATATGAAAGGCGTCGTAGAATCTGTCCAGCATATAAGGCTGCAGAAGACTAGTATTACAGAGCTGCAATGGAGGCTCAATCCAATCTACAAACTCCGACTGATCTGAAACTTCTTCTTTATCATCATCATTGAACATCCTAACATATAAAGATAGACTTCTTATTAACCTTGAGAGCGCTTAAATACATGTAAAGAAACAACCTTTTTCAAAACTCACAGTTGAAGTGCAGAGAAAGCATCCTCAACTTCCTCAATCTCCGGAGCTTTATCCTCTCTTTCAACAGCCACCCACTCAAACTCATCCTCCTCCTCCTCCTCGCAGTTCAGCGAATCATTCACCGGCTCAACTCTCTCCGGTGATGAAGAGACAGAGGACGAGGGAACTGATGGCGACATGAATGGTTTCTGTTTGCCGAGATTGATCACTGTAGCAGCACCAGCGTCTTCGAAAGTCTCCAGCTTCTCTCCTCCTCCGCCGCCGTCGGCGATTCTGATGTCCATTTTCGCCGCCTAGTTTTCTTGCTCTGTAAGCCGGAAACGGCGCTTACTTATGTATTACTTGCAAGTTATTACAAAAGTGTTTAATAATGGAATAGTTATTATTTTTCTCTTACATGTTTTCTTTTTAAGGTCTCGTACTTTTATAAGTTTCTAAATCAGTCATATACTTGTAGAATAGTAGTAAACAACCCCATTACATTTCAAACTGTTCTTTAAACCCTAATCGGGCCAGATTGTTTGATAAGTGGGAAGGAGATTCTCATGGAATCATGACGGGAGAGCTCCTTTTTATTTAACTTCTTCAAATGAGAATTGTAATATGAAATAAGGAAATGTTGTTTGAATTATGAGAAAACAGTCATGTTGTTGTAACAATTTGTAGTCAGTTTCAAAGGAAAAAAAGGAATTGTCATATGAAAGTTAGAAAATGCTGGAATGTATTTGTTTTTACGCTGTGGATGAAACTCTTGATTCTAATGAGAAAGTTGACCAAGTGTCATCGTCTTTGAGGTTGTACCACACTATTTTTTTTTTTTGAGCAACTAATGATTTCATTAAAAAAAGGAAAGTTTAAATGGGTACAATATTAGGATTGTTAATTAAATGACTTGCTAAACAACATTTGGCAAGTCCATCAGCAGATCCATTTAGAGATCTAGGAATGTAGATGAAACGACAAGAGAGAAAAGATGAAGAAGATGAGAACGCGAGATCGTCGATATCGGCGAGAACTCCAAAGAGCTCCGTTGATCGTCGGCGAGAGTTGATCGTGTTAACGAGCATTTGAGAATCTGATTTGAGACAGATGTGATGGTAGTTATGTGACGCCACTTGCAGGAGGACTTCTCGGATTGCCAGAGCTTCAGTCATGCAAGGAGATGATACTGATGTTTGAGCGCAGGATCCACGGAAGGTCTCTCGATTGGCGGCATCTGTGAATATCCAGGCGAGATCCGCAACACGGTCTCCACCCTTCTATGAGGCATCGGTGTGGCAGGTGATTTCTGACGAGTCGTACCACACTATTTCAGAGTGCATATAAAAATTAAATTAAATATGGTTTGTTGCTAGCTAAAGGCATTTGAAGAAATTATAATGATCTTTAGAGTTTTTGGATGTGGCTACAGTTTGCTAATGAAAAGCGGTTCAACGTTCATAAGTTTATTTTTTGTAATCCACCAGTTCAGATTAATATAACTTCATGTTGTAACAAACCAAATCATTTATAATTTGGTTGTATACGAAACAATCTAAAGAACATATCAGTGCCGGTCCAAACTAATGCGGCACCTAAAGCGTGTAGAAGATATGTCGATAAGGGTGTTTTAGTAAATATATAATCCCTAGAATTCCTATTGTAATCTGTATAAATACTCCCTTGTACATTCTAATATATCATCAAGTTATTATCGTTATATGGTATCAGAGCAAGATACCTAGGGATCACAAATACACAGCCGCCACTTTTATTTTTTATTTTTTTTTCAAGTCATCGACTTCTTTTTGTTCTTCTCCCTCGTTCTCCATTGCCATCTCCTCCAAGCTTTTTCAATGGCACAAAACCCTGCGGCTGCTCATGAAACCATCCGTGTTTCTGATACTCAAAATCTTCTCAACGTCAACATGACGAACGTCACCAAACTTACGGCTTCCAACTTCTTGATGTGGAGCCGTCAAGTTCAGGCTCTCTTGGATGGCTATGATCTCTCCGGCTACATCGATGGTTCCTCTGTTCCACCGACTCCGACAATCACACAGAATGAAGTTCCCGTCCCAAATCCTGCGCACACGCTGTGGAAGAGACAAGACCGGCTCATCTACAGCTCACTCCTTGGCGCCATCACAGTCTCCATCCAGCCCATTCTCTCCACGACAACAACATCTGCTCAGATTTGGTCGACTCTTTCGGCGACCTACGCAAAACCCAGTAGGGCTCATGTCAAGCAGCTGCGACAACAAGTTAAGACTTGGACCAAAGGCACTAAGTCCATCGACGAGTATTTGCAGGGATTTACTACAAAGTTTGATCAACTGGCGTTACTTGGTACTCCATATGAGCTCGAGGATCAGATTGACTTTGTTCTTGAAGGATTACCGGAGGAGTACAAGCAAATCGCTGATCAGATTGAGAGTCGCGAGACGCCTCCCTCCATTACCGAGATTCATGAGAAATTGCTTAACTTTGAAGTGAAGCTGCAGACAAAGACTCCTCCTTCTCCGGTGCTTCCTGTTACAGCAAATGTGGCTCAGTATCGCGGCGGTTCCAGCAACAATAACCATCACACCCGCCACTCCTCGCAGCAGCCACAAAACAACAACCCTCGTGGACACCAAACGTGGCAACAACATCAGTTCTCTCCACGACTTGATCAGAACTCCAGAGGATACAAAGGTCGCTGCCAGCTCTGTGGCACCTATGGTCACAGTGCACGCCGTTGCTCTCAGAACCAGGGGTCGTCTGCTCCGCGTTCCAACGCTCCCGCACCTACGTCGTGGCAGCCACGAGCCAATATGGCAATGACGCAAGCTTACAATCCAAACAACTGGATACTCGATAGCGGCGCAACCCATCATCTCACCACAGATTTGAACAACCTCTCTCTCCATCATCCTTATACGGGAGGTGAAGAAGTCACCATTGCCGACGGCTCAACGATTCCCATCTCGCATACTGGTTCCTCTTCCCTTACTACCCCTAATCGTTCATATTCCTTAGAAAATGTTTTTTATGTCCCAAACTTACAGAAAAATTTGATTTCTGTATATCGATTGTGTAATTCTAACAATGTATCAGTTGAATTCTTTCCTGCCCACTTTCAGGTGAAGGATCTCAGCACGGGGGTCCGATTACTCCAAGGCAGAACTAAAGGCGAGTTGTACGAGTGGCCAGTCACCAACCGAAACTCCATCACCCTCTTTGCCTCTCCGACACCAAAAACCACCATCACTTACTGGCACTCGCGCTTGGGACACCCTTCTTCTTCTACCTTACAAACTATTATTTCTCAGTTTTGTTTACCTGTTTCTTCCTCTTCTCAAAAACTATTGCCCTGTTCTCATTGTCTTATTAATAAAAGTCACAAACTTCCTTTTTATTCAAATTCCATCTCTTCTACTCAACCTCTTGAATACATATATACCGATGTTTGGACCTCCCCTATCCTTTCCATTGATCAGTACAAGTACTATGTTATCTTTGTTGATCACTTTACCCGATACACATGGCTTTACCCTCTAAAGAAAAAATCCCAAGTGCGAGAAACATTTATCCAGTTCAAACTCCTTGTCGAAAAACACTTTACCCTACCCATCCGTAACCTCTACTCTGACAATGGTGGAGAGTTTATAGCTCTACGTCAGTTCCTGGCTTCACATGGTATCTCTCATTACACTTCACCACCACATACTCCGGAGCATAATGGAATTGCCGAGAGGAAGCATAGGCATATTGTTGAGACAGGCCTTACACTGCTTCACCAAGCTTCGGTTCCCACTGAGTATTGGACTTATGCATTTGCGGTGGCGGTCTACTTGATCAATCGCCAACCTTCCTCTGTTCTTCCTCGGAAGTCGCCATACGCGATGCTGTTCAACAAGTCTCCCAACTATTTGAAGCTACGAGTTTTTGGTTGTGCTTGTTTCCCATGGCTTAAGCCATATAACTCGCACAAACTTGAATCTCGCTCGCTCCGGTGCGTCTTTCTTGGCTACTCTCTCACGCAGAGTGCGTATTTTTGTCTCCACCAGCCAACCGGACGCATCTACACCTCGAGACATGTTACCGAAAAACAATGCTCTTAATTATAACTAAAGTTTTGATATTTTAAAATATTAAAAATATTAAATTATATTATTTCAAATAAATAAACACAAAATATTATTCTGAAAAGAATGTTCTAGCTTTTTTTTAGAAAATATTTTTCGAATTTCAAATAATTAAGTGTTTTAGTTATGTGGTATATCATTATCCTAGATAATTCTTTATAAATTCTACAAGAATATTATAAAACTAGAATTGACGAAAAGAATTTTTTTGTGTTTAAAAAATACGATTTTCATTAGTATTTTTTACAAATCCAAAAGTTATTATCTATATAGTAGGAAAAAAAGTTATTATCTATACATATAATAGAAAAAAACATAAGAAAAACATATCTATATAACAAATATGGGGCATAGAGAAATAGAAAAGATAGTTTTTTGTCAATCTTTCTCAAAAAAAAATTAGAAAAAAATAAAAAGATATGGAAGGGGCTAATAAATGGTGTTACCAAAACTTCTATGAAAGAGAATCATATATTTAATTAGAAAAAGAAAAGTGTTATAAAAAAAAGAAGAAAACAGGATGTTACCTTTGAGGTTCGAACCTAGTTCCATAAGAACATGAGATTAGGAAAAGAAACCACCAGACTAGAACAGACTTTTGCAAAACCTGGCGCCCCTACAAGTAATATATTTTTTGGCGCCCAAAGCCCATGCTTTGCGGGCTTTACCCCAGGGCCGGGCCTGAACGTATATATGTGTGTGTGTTTTTTCCGTATCTTTCTGTTGATAGGGTTTCAGAAGTTACCATCTCTGTCCATTCAAGTCTTTCCAAAATGTTGGGTCTACAAGATAGGAGAAAAACTAGTTAACTCTATCTAGCAATATATGGACAACTTGGGCCCGTTATAACTCATAAGCTAGGACTCAAGAAATGTATACACATTGTGTGTTATAAAATAATTGTGTAGACTATTAACTTCAGTTATTTACATCAGTTTCAGTTTATAGAAGAGTGATTAAGAACAAAAATCGACTCTGGTTACAGAAAAAAAGGTCAATGGGCATATGGGCTGTCCTCCAATTCTCCACCATTTTCACCCCACAAATCATAACATTTTATTTTGAAAACAGTGGGAAAAATAAAGAAGGAAAAGACAAGGTTTTGAAATGAAAAATGATGATTAGGGTTGTTGATTCAGGATCCCGTGGGAATACTCGTCTATTTCCAAAAAGTATTTCATCTCTTTTTCCATGAACAACATGATTACATGTTTTGATAAATTAATTTTGTTTGTTTTTGTTCATTGGCTCTACCATCTAATCTGCTTAACAACTTTGAAAGTGTTATGGAATTTCATAGGTGAATGGTAATGCATTATTGCCACTTTAAATGTGCTCATAACTTCAAGCTAAAGCGTCTCTGTGCTGTGCCCACAACACATATGACAATATTAAAGCATGGGCCATGTATATTAAATTTGTTCAAATACTATAAAACTAATACGAGTGTCTTAACAAGAAGAAGAAAAAAAACTAGTTTGTGTGTTTTTAATCGTACCAGTAACAGAAACTACATTAACAACACACCCTTTTCATACATCCAAAAAGTGATTTGGTTAGTGGTGGTGGATCAGACTACTTAAACTATATGACAAACCTGATATCTAATTTGGCTTTATGTGAGGAATATGGAAATTAGTGTCAAATCATCTTTTGTTTAATTGTGATGAGGTTGACAAAAAATATTCTTTTCAACCATATAAGCGAAAGTGTCTATTTATCCTTTGAAAAATATATATACAAAATTAACTAACTGAAGTTACGGATAAAATATTTGTTCATCTAGTAAATTGATGCATGATATTTATTTGTTTGTTTTAATACAAATATATATATATTAGATTGTGAGTGTAATTCCTTTTGCATACTTAGATATTATGCATGTTGACGTTGTCGTACGTAGCTAAGTTGTTTTATTTGAAATTGTTAGTTCATTTTGAACAAAACGCTCATATGGATTATATATTGTCATTTTATAGTACATTAATGTATTAATCATATGATTTGTAATAAGAGACTGAAAGGAATGAGAGGCTTGATATTCACACTATGAAAAAACGTTTCATTATGAACCTAAAATAAAATCGAAAAGTGTGATATAACAAATGTCAAATAAAATAACACTAACGGTGGTATTTCTACAAAAAAAAAATTAATAAAATGTAGTGGCATTATATCGTATATATTGAAATGGCCTCACTCCCATCAATCGTTATCTTTTTCTCTTTATTTCATCTTCTTTGTTTACTTTTGAAGAATGTTCAATTCTTTCATCATTCTCTTGGGGAAACTTTTATTATCATTGTTCCTCTTTTTCTACTTTTTGTGTGTCTTGTGTACTTCTAAAATTAAAGAATTCTTCTCTAAATTAATACTCACTTAAATCTTGAAAAATCTTGAGTATTCTTACATGTTAAAAATACTGAATATTTATATTAAATTTTTTATTTATTTCATTATATATTTTCAATAGTTATCAACCAATTATATTTAATCAATTCAAATATTTGTAATTAATGTTTATTGAATTATACAAAATATCTTAAAATATAGAAATCTATTTTTGTGTAACAAAAAAATCTAGATTTTTTTTTGAAAATGATAGGAGTATATTTTACATAGAAAAAAAACTTGAATACATATATCCAACCAATTAAGATCATTATGTCTAACTCAATTCGAAATACTAAGCTACTATTGAAACATTTTTCAATATTGGGATTTAGTCCCATTATTTTGTAAGAAATTTGCCAATAGAATTTCACCAATAAATCACAATTCAGCACCGAAACATTTCGAACACTACAATCATTAAAAGATTTTTACCTTACCATAAAATTTGTGTATTTTAATGTATAAACACGATTTTCTTCCTAGCAAGTGATAAGAATATATAATAATGATTTCCCTCATGAGCAAAACGTTCAGTCTATAATTATAATTTCTCTTTGCCATTTCAGTTTGTGCGGATTCTTTCAGAAATTAAATAGTAAACCCCTAATTCTATGTAAGTCTTTTAAACAGTTTAGTCAACCTCTAAACCTAAGAATACTTTTTTTTTCTTTTTTTTTTAACCTAAGAATACTCTTTTTTTTTTAAGAAAGAACCTAAGAATACTTGCATCTAAATAAAACAAAGTAAGAACACTTGTATCCAAACCAAGAGTACCTGCATTGCTCTAATTCACATTGCAAAATCTCATAAATCCTTAGGAGTTCAGCTGGGGGTGAAACCGTCATATGATAAAAGGCAAAACATACCATGCTGTTGTTGCGAAAAAGACACGCGTGACTACAAAACACTAACAAAAGAGAAATCAAATGACGCATGCTTCTATACATTTATTCTCATTATTGCTGTCTATTTATTTTCTTACAAAACAATTCAGAAAATTTAGGACCATTGATCCGGTCCTAATAGGAAGAGTTTGTAAAACGTATATCATTCTAGTTCAAGGCTACATTATATTCATACTATAGGCTATAAAGTCATTTGAAAGTAAAATAAACACTTCACGCAAAATGCATGTGTATATATATTCATACAGTGCATGCATCAATTTTAGCAGTGTATAATTAATTGTTAATGCATTTTGCCCACCGCTCACGTACGTACCTTGAAGATTTTATACATTGGCGATAATTTAGGTGATTAGTTGAAGATTAATGATGATAGTTTTGGAACTTTAGAGGTAAATGGAATAAATGTGAGATATTAGTTTCACCCAACCTGATGATGAAAAGTGAATCTATAATGGCAAGCAACCATCATGACACAATCCTTATAATGCCTCTAAGTCAATTTCTACAGCTATAACTTTATATATACAGCACTGACAAAAATAATTTTGTTTTTCAGAGAATGTTAACAATGAAAATAAATACTATATAATAAGAGAAAGCCATCGGCTGAAAATATACAAGAAAAAAGGCAAAATTTGGATTTCCTAGCAGCATTAGTAATTGTTTAAATGAGACCCAAAAATGATTTCAACTCTTTGCCAAAAACCTAAACATTATAAATAATCATTTCTACCGTAAATTAAACACAGGTGGCAGTAGTTACAAACTGTAATTTACCACTGAATCAAATCGACCTTGGTTGAGACCAAAAATATCTAGTAGAATAATAACATGTGATTGAGATCTTTTAAGAAATACATTAAAAATGTTAGAAACCGTGAATGTAAATAAATGTTCATTATGGCACAATCACATATATACACTTGTAAATCATTTTATTTTTTACTAATACACTTGTAGATTATGCATGGTGGCTATTATTAATTAAAATGAGATTAAAAATTGTCTTTTTTTTTTGAAAAAGAGTATTTAAAAATTTGTTTTTAGTAGAACATTTTTAATTAAACGACCTTACTTGAGATTAAAAATGTTTTTAGTAGAACATGACCATGCCATTGAGCTATTTTAAGAATTTACATGAAAAAATGTTACAGATAGTGCATATAAAAGTATTTCATAATGTTTTGATTTATTTTTAAATTACACAAACTCGTAATTAAATAAGAGATGCAAGACAACTAATTGAAAAGTTTCTTTGTAAAAAAAAATACAAAATGAAAAGATTTTTTTAAAACTAATTTATAGTGATCTAATAGCTACATAAACGGGTCATTATGCAAACCAAAAGAACAATGTTTACATTTTTTCACTACCATTTCAATGATAATGATAAGATTATTCTGTCAGCTAACTGAAAAGTAAGTATGGACTCTTTTCTCCAAAAAAAAAAAAGTAAGTATGGACTCTGGATTATTTGTTTCTATTTATTTAAAGTACTAAAGAGATGCACGCGTATATCTAATCTATAGACTATACGTATGAACTGAATGGTGTGATGGATTGAACCTTGAATCTTTTTAGGCGCCAAAATTGGGGTTCGAATAAATCGTAGTTTGTATGTATCTTTACAAAAAAAAAACTAGAAAATCGCATTTAATAAATATACAAAGTGGGCTTTGAGAGTCAGTGGAGTAACAGAGGAATTTAGCTTTATCGGATCCTGTGAGTGACTGAGATACATACAGGCCACTTTCACTTACAAATAAATATACACATTTCTTTTGTATATAAGTATGTATCTATGTCCTATACATTCCAATAAACATTCAATCTGTCTGCAAATGGTTACAAAAAGAAAACCAAAAGTGGAAATATAATTTTAAAGAGGAGAAAATAAGATGCAGACAAATCTTTTTTTTGGGGAGAAAATAAGATGCAGACAAATCTAAAATCTAAATAATGTGTTTTAATAAGAGTGAGTGGTATGTTGATTTGGTTTTTGATTTTCAAAGATCTCCACCCAAAATCCAATATTGTAATTTGTATGATGGGAACAAAAAAAAACATATATAATGCACGCATATTATAAAAAAAAGTTTAAGGGATAATTATTTTATTAAATAAAGAAAATTGCAATTAGTAATTTCATAGGAATTTTGTTTGTTCAACAATTTCAGACAAATGGATTATAATAATTTTTGAACAACCAAATGGATTATAAATATTAATGATTTATATATACGATATAACGATATAACAGAATGCTCTTTACTAGCAAGTATTAAAATAACAAGTAAATTTTGGAAAAGGTAAAAAAAAAGTAAAAGAAGAGTGGAAAATGGATTGAGTTCATCTTTTCTTTTCTTCCCCACACAAACCATAATGCCTTAACCAACAAAAGCCAGACCATTAGACGCACTCCACAATCATCACCTTCATCATGACTTCTTCTCTTCTCCTTATTCATCTTCTTCAAACCCTTATATCCACCATTGTTAACCCTAAAGCCTTTCTCAACTTCACCTCACTTCATCACCAGACAATCTTTTCACTTTCTTCTTCCTAAAAAGCCATGAACAAGAAGAACACTTCTCTTTCTCTTGTTCATCTCTTTTTCCTTCTTCTTCCTTTTTCTTCCTTAGCTCTCAAGCTTTCACCTCAACTCTCCTCCCTCATTTCCCTCAAAACATCTCTCTCTGCCTCTCCCTTCGCCTTTCAAGACTGGAAAGTCACCGATGATCAGAACGACGCCGTTTGGTGTTCTTGGTCCGGTGTAGTCTGCGACAATGCAACTTCTCAAGTCATTTCTCTTGACCTCTCTAACCGGAACCTCACAGGCAACCTCCCTCAACAGATTCGTTACTTGTCATCAAGCTTGCTCTACTTGAACCTCAGTAAGAACTCCCTGGAGGGTCCGCTTCCCACTTCTCTCTTTGACCTCACCAAGCTCACCACTCTCGACATCAGCCACAACTCCTTCGACTCCAGCTTCCCTCCTGGGATCTCCAAGCTCAAGTTCTTAAAAGTCTTCAACGCCTTCAGCAACAACTTCGAAGGCTTGCTGCCTTTGGAAGTGTCTCGTCTCCGTTTCTTGGAAGAGCTTAACCTTGGTGGTAGCTACTTCGAAGGAGAGATACCTGAAGCTTACGGCGGTCTACAGAGACTAAAGTTTATCCACTTAGCCGGAAACGTCCTCGGAGGCGCTTTACCTCCGAGATTAGGATTCTTACCTGACCTCCAACACATCGAGATCGGTTACAACCAGTTCACAGGAAACATACCTTCGGAGTTTTCACTCCTCTCGAATCTCAAGTACCTTGACGTCTCCAACTGCACCCTCTCCGGCTCTCTCCCACAAGAACTCGGAAACCTCACAAACCTCGAGACTCTGTTCCTCTTCTTCAACGGTTTCACCGGCGTGATCCCGGAGAGTTACAGCAACTTGAAAGCTCTAAAGTCTCTAGATCTTTCAAGCAACCAGCTCTCCGGAACCATCCCTCCAGGCTTCTCCGACTTAAAGAACCTCACGTGGCTTAGCGTGATCAGCAACAACCTCTCAGGCCAAGTCCCCGAAGGCATCGGCGAGCTCCCCGAGCTAACCACATTGTCTCTCTGGAACAACAACTTCACCGGAGCTTTACCTCGGAACCTCGGAACAAACGGAAAGCTCGAGACTCTAGACGTCTCGAACAACTCCTTCACCGGAACCATCCCTCCTCATCTCTGCAACGGAAACAAACTATACAAACTCATCCTCTTCTCCAACAACCTCCAAGGCGAGCTCCCAAAGAGCCTAACAACCTGCACCTCTCTCTGGAGGTTCAGGACTCAGAACAACAGACTTAACGGCACCATACCGTCGGGATTCGGCTCTCTCGACAACCTCACGTTCGTCGACTTGAGCAATAACAGATTCGTCGGCAGAATCCCTGAGGATTTCGCCGACGCTCCTGTTCTTCAGTACTTGAACTTATCTTGCAATTCCTTCCATGATCGCTTGCCGGAGAAGATCTGGAAGGCTCCCAACCTCCAGATCTTCTCGGCGAGTTTCAGCGACGTGATCGGGGAGGTTCCTAACTACGTCGGATGCAAGAGCTTCTACAGGATTGAGCTGCAAGGAAACTCGCTCAACGGGACCATCCCTTGGGAGATAGGCCACTGCGAGAAGCTTCTCTATTTGAATCTCAGCCGTAACTACTTAACCGGGATCATCCCCTGGGAGATCTCCACGCTCCCTTCGATCGCTGACGTGGATCTTTCTCGTAACCTCCTAACCGGTACGATCCCGTCGGATTTCGGAAGCTCCAAGACTATAACGACTTTTAACGTCTCGTACAATCAGCTAACCGGCCCGGTTCCGACCGGTTCGTTCGCGCATTTGAATCCGTTATTCTTCTACTCCAACGAGGGGCTATGCGGAGACGTGCTCGGGAAGCCTTGCGACTCGGATACTACGGCGGCGGGGGAGACGGAGATCTACGGCCGGAAAAAAACCGCCGGAGCTATCGTTTGGATCATGGCGGCGGCGATCGGCGTCGCGTTCTTCGTCCTCGTCGCCGCCGCTCGGTGCTTCAAGAAAAGCGGAGTCGACGGCGGAGAGACGGGGCCGTGGAAGCTGACGGCGTTTCAGAGGCTGAGCTTCACGGCGGAGGACGTAGCGGAGTGTCTATCGAAGACGGACAGCATCCTCGGGATGGGGTCGACGGGGACGGTGTACAAGGCCGAGATGCCGAGCGGGGAGGTGATCGCCGTGAAGAAGCTCTGGGGGAAGAACAAGGAGAACGGGAAGATACGGCGGCGGAAGAGCGGCGTGCTCGCAGAGGTCGACGTTCTGGGCCACGTGCGCCACCGGAACATCGTCCGACTCCTCGGGTGCTGCTCTAACCGGGAGTGCACGATGCTGCTCTACGAGTACATGCCCAACGGGAGCTTGGACGACCTCCTCCACGGCGGAGGAGGGGGGAAGACGACCGGCGCGGCGGCGGAGTGGACGGCGCTGTACAATATCGCTATCGGAGTCGCTCAGGGGATATGCTACCTCCACCACGACTGTGATCCGGTGATCGTGCACCGAGATTTGAAGCCGAGTAATATACTCTTGGACGGTGATTTCGAGGCGCGTGTGGCGGACTTCGGCGTCGCGAAGTTGGTTCAAACCGATGAGTCTATGTCAGTCGTTGCCGGGTCTTACGGTTATATTGCGCCAGGTACCCTCGTTGTTCTTTTTAATTACTTAATTTGCCTTACTAGTTTTAAATTATGTACTTTTCGTCCTTTTTTTAATTTGTCAGTTTGTTAAAACATTCTTGTCGTGTGATGACGACAACCTCTGACTTTTATCTTGTTTTGTTTTGGTTATATAGAGTATGATGACGACAGCCTCTGACTATTATTTTTGTTTTGTTTTGGTTATTAGAGTATGCATACACACTACAAGTGGATAAAAAGAGCGATATCTACAGTTTTGGAGTGATACTATTAGAAATCATCACCGGAAAAAGATCGGTCGAACCCGAATTCGGAGAAGGTAACAGTATCGTGGATTGGGTTAGATCGAAGCTGAAGACAAAGGAAGATGTAGAGGAAGTGCTAGACAAAAGCAGGGGTAGGTCGTGTAGTATCATAAGAGAAGAGATGAAGCAGATGCTGAGGATTGCATTGTTGTGTACAAGCCGAAATCCGACAGATCGGCCGCCGATGAGAGATGTGTTGTTGATTCTTCAAGAGGCAAAGCCGAAGAGGAAGACAGTGGGAGACAATGTGGTTGTTCTTGGCAGTGACGTTAATTTGGAAGATGTTTGTGGTGGTAATGCTGGTGTTAAATGTCAGAAGATTGGAGTGTGATTTGTTGATATATCTTTGTATTTGGTGCTGCTCGTAATGGTAGAATTTCTTTTTTCAAGGGTGTTAAGAGTATATATATGAGTTGTGCTTTTGCTTTTGTGTTTTGTTGTATGAGTGAAATATCTCAATGAATATCAATCAAGCTTCTACATTTATTGGGCTGAAGATATCATTTGAGACAGTTTTTTCATATGAAGAGAGGGACTGTCCAGTATGTGGGTCTTCAACCCATTCTCACGATAGTCCATTTGCATGCAGCTCCAAAAGATCTGAATGACTAGTCGTACTTAACGTGTGACCCTGCTAATTATCACGATGACTTTCTATTCTTCATTGACACATTACTGAAAATTTTATATATTACTTAACTCATGTTCAAATTTGATAGCACTAAATAAATTCCACTTTAACAAATCCTACGAAAATAACGTGTGGACAATACACTTCAGAGGCACCATTAGTTGCAAAATATCAGTGTTTTACTTTGGAGCAAACTAATTTGCATTGGCTTCAAGGAAAAATAATAAAAATAGATTAATGTGAAACTGACAAAATCTGGATGATTATAGAGAATAATTTCAAACTGTTTAAAACACATATGTTGTCCCTGCGTCCACCTTAGTATTTATATGTTAATCAGATATAATATCATTTGTGAGTGATAACTATTGTTTTTATTATCAGTTCAAAAAAAAAAATATTGTTTTTATTATACACTATCACTAGATGATAATCTGCGCCTTGCGCGGAGTAAACTTTTTTTTAAATATGTTGTACCTAAATATTTTAAATAATACATATTTTATTATCAATATTTGTTTTACATTTGATTAGGGATCGTATGCGGGTAGGTATCATTTGGTTTGGTTAGTTCCGGTTTAGATCTTTGCAAATTTGGTTCGAATCTTTATATGTTCGGTTTGGGTTTAGATTCAGATAACTCATTTAATTTTTAAAAACTTAAACTTTATATATACTTTAAATTTCTCAAAACATAAAAATAAAAATAATATGTTACATATAAATTTGAATAATGTATACCAAAATACTTGAACTTAACATAAAAAATTGGTTTAACTTAAATAATTTGATAGAAAATGAATAGATATTTTCAGTATTTTGGTATTTTGAGTAATGTTTAGTTATTTTAAATATATTATTTTTACTATTTTTATATATTTCTAAGTATTTTGGATAATTTAAAAGCATCTTAAGTATTTTGTGTATTTCTTTTGGATATTAATTTTTTTTTAAAATAATATATTTAAGTATAAAATCTGGTTCGAATATACTCAGATATCCGAAATATTTTGGTCCAGATCGGGTTTGGTTCCGGTTTTTTGAATACCAAAATTTTAAACATGTTCAAATATCTAACCAATTTGATTAAAGTTTTGTACTATTTTCTGGATTGGATTTGGTTCGGTTATTTGGATTCAGATTTTATTCCCAACCATATATCTTTTATTGTAACCAAATTTCAAATGAAAATGATGATGGTTCATACTGATTTTGGGTATGCAACAATTTTTAAACCAAAACACTTTCTATTATGTACGTGATTTATTTAGTTAATTATTAAAAAATGTTCAAGGCTCATTAAAAGCGATGGGCTGAACTGAAAAAAAACTACCATTGATCACAAAATTTTCAATGTGAGGCTTGTACTATTTTTAGTAAATTATAGTCGTTTTAAAAAATTCGAAATACAACATATAAGAAAAAATATTTTTTTTATTATATGCTTAATGTGATTGTTTAATTTCTTTTAACAAATAAAATTAAACGAAAAGTACAGAGGATAAAAAAATTATTATCAAATCTTTATTATTCATAATCATTAATGGTGATATATATGTCAATCATAATATGAAGTTTTATAGTTTTTATTTAAGGAAAGAATAGAGAATATTCCTTTGTATATTAATAATTAATTTAATAGTTATTTAATAAATACTTAATATATGTATAGATAGACCAACCTATTTTTCTAACAATTCTGAAAATAATCTATCTTATTAAAACAGAAACATTACAACTTCTTCTATGTGGATTTTTAAGTTAGACATCACATTATTATTTATACCTTAACCTTTCATTTAAATCTTTCCTTAAATAATTAAATATCAACCAACTATATGGCATCTTACACTCGATGTATAATAATTTAACTCTATTGACACTATACATTATATTATACATCTATTCGTAAACAAAAAAAATCATTCTCTCTATTATTATACATCGAATGGGAATACAACTTTAAAATATATTCGTAAACAACTATTATTTTTATACATTATATTATACTTCTAGACATTATGTTATACATCTATTCGTAAACAACTATAATTTTTTGCATACATTATACATTATATTATAATTCTGGACATTATATTATACATTTGTTCGTAAACAACTATGATTTTTTTCTATACTATATCATACTTCTATACATTATATTATACATCTCTTCATAAACAACTATGATTTTTTTATACTATATTATACTTCTGTACATTATATTATACATCTATTCATAAACAACTATAATTTTTTGCATTATATTATACATCTTCTTTAGTCGACTGCGAGTCATTAACAAGTCTTTAACCAGTTATTGATTAACTTTAAATTTAAAATTGCTGGATACAGATATCAGAATATATATTTCTTGATACTCAAATAATATAAGTATAACATAGAACATTCTATAATTTAAAGGAACGGATTTACCTTAGATATTCAATAACTAGAATATATTTCCTTATATATAGCAAAGAAAAGGAAATAAAATATAACATCTTTATTTTTTTCTTGGACAATTGCTGTTACGGCTTATTAATTACATATCAAAACATAGATATTTACAATAAAATTTTACTTTATGGGCCATAATATTTATATTGTGACTAAGTATAAAACAGAAACATTGTAAGCATTACCTTTATAAAAAACACATTAGTCATTTTCGTATTGAACCTTTTGCATATACATTCAAAATACTATTTTATTAATAAAAAATTTTGAAACTATTTTTTTGGATTAGTACAATTTCATTTAAATTATTTAACCAAATATAAAACATTTATATATCAGCACGGTTAATCTTTGTTAGTTTTTTCTCATAAATATTTTTGTTTTTTTTATTGTATAAATTATAACTATTTTATTAATATCATAATGAAGACTTTAGTTATGTTAGTTTAAATTGTATTGGTTAATATTAGATTATTGTTTTCACCCTACATCTATACTACGGAACTGAGAAACTCACAATTATATTAAACTACACAATATAGAATTGGACAAACTCAAAATTATTTAAAACTACAATATAGAATTAGACAAACTCCAAATTATATTAATTACTATAGAATATATGTTATATGTTAAGACAAAAATGGAATCCGCGCGGTCGCGCGGGTCATAATCTAGTTCTCATGAAGATACGTGGCTACCAAACAATGTTGCAATGCTCCAAGATTAATATATAGGGGATTTGCAAATCGTTTTCAAGGAATTAAAAGATAACATATGTCCGCATATCTTCTGAATGTAATACACTACTTTAACATGTTAAATGCAGAAAAAATCAAATTATGACTTAATAAAAAAGACAATCAAATTATGAATGAAATATTTCAATGAATATCAATCAAGCTTCTACATTTATTGGGCTAAAGATATCATTTGAGACAGTTTTTTTTTCATATGAAGAGAGAGACTGTCCAGTATGTGGGTCTTCAACCCATTCTCACGATAGTCCATTTGCATGCAGCTCCAAAATATTTGAATGACTAGTCGTACTTAACGTGTGACCCTGCTAATTATCACGATGACTTTCTATTCTTCTTTTTTTTTTTCACAAATTGAAATTATATTAATAGCCCAAGGCCCAAACGGTACATGGCCGAAGTCCTTAAACCTTACAACAAACCAAGCTAAAGTCCATACGAGAATTGGACAGACTTCAACCAAAAGAAGTTGGGCCAAGCCCAAAACCACAAAAACCAACAAGTCTCCACCGACACTTCGGAGAGCCCAAGCACGTGTCACGATCCTCGGACAAACGGACACACGTGTCACACCATCTTCTCAACCCGACGAGCGCCGCAGTTGCATGTTTTCTCCGGCTACCACGACCGAGACTCACCCGTCGTCGCAGATCCTCGGAGCCAAACCAACTTAAGACCACCGGAGAGCTTCATCGGGGTTAACTCGAGGTCTCACCCCAATCAACGCAACCCGCCTCTCTTTCATCACCGGTTCAAAGCGCCGGAGAACCTCCATCAACGACCCGAGAGCTCCACAGTGCCGAAACCCACAAACTCGCTATCAAGTCGAAAGAAACCGGAGCATAAAAAGCCTTTTCCTAAAAAACAAACTGAAACCGCATGTTCTCCTTTAACAGAAAGAAACCACACCGGAGCACCAAAGCCGACCGTCTATCAAGAAGGAAATACGACGACGGAAGCCATATATCAAACCGAAAATCAGAAAAAGACGGGATTTTAAACACAAGAAGGCAAACAGATAAAAAATCCGGACCGGCGGTGGCTATGGAAGTCCACGCCTTCGACCGGAAGCAATGAAACTGTCAGAGCTCTTCTCTCTCTTCTCTCTCTTGTTTGTATTGTTAGAGCTTGATGACTTTCTATTCTTCATTGACACATTACTGGAAAATTTATATATTACTTAACTCGTACTCAAATTGATAGCACTAAATAAATTCCACTTTAACATATCCTACGAAAATAACGTGTGGACAATACACTTCATAGGCAACATTAGTTGCAAAATATCAGTGTTTTACTTTGGAGCAAACTAATTTGCATTGGCTTCAAGGAAAAATAATAAAAATAGATTAATGTGAAACTGACACAATCTGGATGATTATAGAGAATAATTTCAAACTGTTTAAAACACATATGTTGTCCCTGCGTCCACCTCAGTATTTATATGTTAATCAGATATAAAATCATTTGTGAGGGATATATATTGTTTTATTATACACTATCATTTGCAATTCGTTTTCAAGGAATTAAAAGATAACATATGTACGCATATCTTCTGAATGTAATACACTACTTTAACATGTTAAAAAAATAAAATAAAATTATGACTTAATAAAAAAAGACAATCAAATTATGACTCTATGTTAATTCCACATAAGATATTATTCCTATTCTTTTTTTTATAACAAGTCTTTCGGGGTTTGATCACCGGTGCCAACTATATTTGGTTGTTCGTAAGAAGAATTAGATACCTTTATCATCTGATCATATAGATGAATAAACCTAAATTACCACAGATACTATTCATATCCTTAGTCGTACACTCTTTATTTCAGTTACACTGTTTCCATATATCGTAGTATTTCTACTTTCGAATGAGTGGATATATTTTAATATAATATCTTTGACCTCAGTTAGTCAAACCAAACATAATTTATTTATTTTATAAACTAACACGAATATATCTTTTTCTCTTTAAGAAAGTAGAACATATATATATTTATATATTTTACCATGAATGTTTAATTTGTCTTTTGACTAACACAATATTATGAATAGTGTCTTATCAGGTCGATTTTTTTTTTTTTGAGAATTGTTATCAGGTCGATTTCTCTACATCATATTGTATCACTACATCTAAGATATTAATTTGATATTTCGAAATCTTGCAGTTTAAACATCTAAACAAACACACACACAATCTGAATAAGAGATTCTATGAAGGAGGAATGCATAACTTTGAACCAAACTTTTGTTAATATACGATAAATAAATTAAAGGGCTACAACCACAAAAAAATAGAGAACATATTTTATTATCCTTCACCCAAATTCCACCCTTCATTCTATGCTACTCGGCTGAGGCCGACTAACCAAACATTAACCGAACCTAGTTACTTGGTTATAGAAACGCATAATGAACCTTCTTGTGACCACCAAGTGCTTGACCGGATTCAAACACTCTGCCACATAGTTCACATTTGTAGTGTCTAACCATGGCTTGACCATTCTTGTCGCAAATCTTCAATCGTTTGGTCCTGTGACTCGTTCGATGGCCACCTAATGCCTGATAGGAATGCAAAACTTTTCCACATATATCACACGTAAATCTTTTCTTACACTGTTTCTCCTTCTCAACTAAATATGTTTCATCTTCCTCGTCCTCATCCCCATCTTCATTCTCATCGATGCCTTCTGTTAAGACTCTCCCATCATCATCAGAATCTATATCGATAGACTTTCGCGTATATTCTTCTTTTTCATTTGGAGTTGATAACAAGCGGTCAATCGCATTCCAATTCTGAGAATTTGCTGGTCTCTCTCCCTTAGACATTGCTACAATAACCAAAGCAGCTTCTTCAACAGCTGTTAAAGGACTCTGACACTCATCTAAATCCACGACGATCTTTCTCTTGCATGTTATTTGTTGTCCACCTTCTTCTCTCTTTAGATCTGGTTCTGGACGACCAACTTCGCTCGCGTGCACAGATCTCATCAAAACTGTTTCATTAAGTCTGATGTTTTCTCCGAGTTTGGTTGGTGTCTTCAGCGATGGAACGGTCGAGCCATTTGATGCCGAAAGTGTCCTTGTGTGAGACCTCATGTGACCTCCTAGAGCTCTCCCATTTGGAAACGATTTCTTGCACACTTGACAGTTTCTTGTTTCGTTGAGAAGTGAATACATCATAACAACGATGCAAAAGAAACAATGAAAAGAGAAGCTAGAGCTTTTTTTTCTGTTGGTGTTATAGATCTTTTTTTTTGAACTGAGGTGTTATAGATCTTAAAATGATTTTCTGCGAGAAATGTTTCTTGAATATATATAGCTGCAGAAAGTGAGGAAGTCAAGTACGTACAGAATTCTATTCAAAATGAGTTATCCACCTAACATAAGTGTTTAGTGCAATATATATGCTCTAACAATTATTTACATACTATTTTTTTTCTCTATTTTTGTTATATAAAAGAATAGCTTCAAATGTTTTCGTGTTCTTTTTTAATTATGTTACAGCTTAAAACAAAAGTTATGACATGCAAATACTATAAATTTCAGTTTGACTGATAAAATACTGACTAATACTTTTACCAAAAGAAAAGAAAAATTGACTAATGCACATGGTACGACCGTCACGATTCCGCAAATATTTTACCAACCAACAAATTTGCGTAATAAAAAAAACAAAAAACACATGTTTGTGTTTTTGTTTTTGCTGACAAAAATATAAAAAGAATTTTTATTAAGTGGAAAAGTGAAAAATTTTACAAAATTTACAAAATTAACGTTTTTCGTATTATTGAATTATATGTTAATAACATTTTAAACTTTAGTAAATAGCAATAACTTTTGTAGTATAAATAGTTATGTTGTAAATAAAGTTATACTATATAATTTTTTGTAATATTATAAAATGTCAATTTGTTATTAAAAAGTATTGAAAGATAAGCTAAATATTTATAATAGGAACAAAAATATTTTTAATAAATTTTAGTTATTTTCACATTTTGTTTTTCCTTATAACAAAGCGAATACAATATAAATTATTTTGATTAATTTAACATGTATTTCATCATTCCGCAAATTTTAAAATTTTCCGTAGCATAACTAAACTTTTACACAACTTAACTATTTTTTTCACGATTCCGATATTACGAAATGATTATGAATCGAAGCCTAAGACTCGACAAAACTTATCGATACTGTGTTTGTACTCGTTACTTGTCCCTAAAAGCAAGTAGCTCCCACTGTCAAGTTAAACAAAATCAATTTTAATTATTTACAGATACAAGTCGAATATCAAGCTATTTTGTAACTATTTGACTCGTTACTTACTACTCGTTTTCTATAACAATTATATTTAATTCTATTAATTATGAATTGTTAACATTTATGTCTTTTAAAACAAAACTCAATAATATTGACATTTACATTTTATTAGAAAAGTTCAATAGAAATATGTGATGTTAAAATAAAAGATTTTCATTAAATCATTGAAGTCTAATACTATTATTTTCAATCCAACATACTCCCTATGTACTAATTTAAGTGATGTTTAAGCATTTTTATTTTGTTTTATAATAAGTGATGATCTCACATTTCTAAATAAAATTTAATGTCAATTGAAATTTGCAACCAATTACAAAATACTACATGTTTTTTTTATTGGTTAGACTGATTTTATTTAATGCAATTTTATGTAACCAAGATAAATTATATAGAAATTTGCATTTTCTTAATCTTTGTGTAAAAACCTTAAACATCACTTAAAATGGTACAGAGGGAGTATATTGTAACTTAAGTCAAATATTTTAAATTCAAATATAAATTTTAGTAATCAAGTAATTTATATTTAAGTACATAATTAATCAAGGAACAAGTCAAATAATTTACAAGTATTCAAAATTTATTGGTATGGCAAGTATTCATTTTAAACGAGACAAACAAATTCAATTACTTAGACATCAAGCTAAGTATTACATATCCAAAAATTAGCGGGTAGTTATCCCGTGCCCATCCGTATTATTTATGTTTTATGTATATAGAATAAAAAGTGAATGAAAACGAAATTTACCGTTTTATTTATAATAAAAGGTTATTCTATTATTCAGAAAATGTTAAGAGGAAAAAAAAATCTAACATATATCAAAACATAAAACATATACGAGGTCATGATGGATGAGTTCTCTAAAGCCTCTTCCACTATGCCACGCCAGGTTCTCGTGAGTCTTCAATACTGCTCGTGTGATCGATTTGTTCTACAAAGAGGGTGATGGATTTGGTCATGCAGGTGAAAATCTCATTAAACCAGTTCACATCTTTGTTTTCATAAATTGCATTTACACATACGTGATTTTTTATTCTAATGAATCATGTATTATGATCATCTCTTATATATAAAGATTTCAACCTGTGTCATGTGTGTTGTTTTGAAACTATGAATTGCTATCTATTTTAATGTAATGTCTTGAGACGCCGAAAACGACAGCGTTTCTCTTTTCTGAAAGAAAGAAAACAAAGTATACAAATATGGCTAACGGGCCCATGTAAAGTAAATTATAAGGCCCATAATGGTTATCTTTTAAAAGATCGACGGTGAAGATAGGCAAGGTTAGCATACACGCGAAGTAGAAAATCATTGTCTCTTTCCCGCCCTAAAGCGCCCGGCGAATCGCCTTCTCTCTCAATTCCTCTTTCTAATTAGTCTCGTCTCAGCCCCGGAGAGTGCGAAACCCTAGAAGGCGCGACGAGAAGCCATGGCGAAATCCGGGGGTCGACCCAGTGCTTCCTTCATAAAACAGCGTTCCGGGTCGGGTACGATCCTAAGGATCAAGCTCGAGAATTTCATGTGCCATAGTAACCTCCAGATTGAGTTTGGCGAGTGGGTCAATTTCATCACCGGCCAAAACGGAAGTAAGTGTTGTAAAAAAGTTTTGATCTTTTAGCTCCCCAATCGATTGAATTTTACTATTGTGATAATTTTGTTTTTTTTTTGGTATTTTACTTTTGTTCACTGTGTAAACAGTCCATGGCTAATGGTTTTGTGCTCGTTTGCATCGAATAGTATGTGTCATAACTTATGACTCATAAGGTTTTTTAAAATCTGGTTCTGTGTTGTGTTGTGTTGGCAAGGTGGGAAGAGTGCAATATTGACTGCTCTATGTGTTGCATTCGGGTGTAGAGCCAAAGGGACTCAGCGCGCTTCCACTTTGAAGGATTTCATTAAAACTGGATGCAGGTTTTGTACACTTTTACCTACCACATAGTTAGGAGCATCGTAAAAGCACAAATTTGATTAAGAAACAACTATCTTGTGCTTCTTTAATGGGTGAGAGAGTGACTGAAACTTACTTTCCAATGGGGATTCGTTGTTTGCAGCTATGCGGTTGTCCATGTAGAGATGAAAAACCAAGGGGAGGATGCTTTTAAGCCTGATGTATATGGTGACGTCATAATTATCGAACGTAGGATAACCGAGTCTGCTAGCTCTACCATTCTCAAGGATCATGAAGGTTAATAATTCACTGTTGCCCTTTTCTTTCTCTTATCTGTTTGTAGGCTGGTCTTACAATTTGTCTCATAGCCCGTGTGGTGCTTGTTGTGATGACCATCTCCCTTCTTACTCTTTTATTTTTTATTTTTTAAAATCTGTATGTGAAATTATTGGTTCGAAGGGTTTTTCTGTTCTTATTTTATGGAATCTATGCTCTGCAGGAAAAAAAGTAAGTAGCCGAAAGGATGAGCTACGGGAACTTGTTGAACATTTTAATGTGAGTTTTTGTCTTTCATTCAAATTTCAAAGTTCAAACTGATAAGTATTAAGTAATATGGGAGATATTTGTTATATCTGGTCTTGTATGCCCCCTTAAAGTTTCTCAATATATAAGCCATATTGTCATATTCATTGCTTGATCTGTCTTATGTACATGTGTAGATTGATGTTGATAATCCATGCGTAGTAATGAGTCAAGACAAGAGCAGGGAGTTCTTGCATTCTGGAAATGACAAAGATAAATTTAAGGTATCTGCTGTTAACTTGGTATAAATTAATGTCAACCATATTGATTCTTTTTGGCTAAAATCTTCTGTTCTTTAGTTCTTTTTCAAGGCAACCCTTCTTCAGCAAGTTAATGATCTTCTCCAAAGTATCTATGAGCACTTGAGTTCTGCAACTGCCTTAGTCGATGAGATGGAGGAAACAATTAAACCAATAGAAAAGGAGATCAACGAGTTGCGTGGAAAGATAAAGAATATGGAACAAGTTGAAGAAATAGCTCAAAAGTTACAGCAGTTGAAAAAGAAACTTGCTTGGTCATGGGTGTATGATGTGGATAGGCAGCTCCAGGAACAGACCGATAAGATTGTGAAGCTTAAAGAACGCATACCTACTTGCCAAGCTAAGATAGACTGGGAACTAGTAAGTCATACATACTTTTTCATTATCTGAAATTTGGACGGCTATGAAAGATCGCAGCATTACTAGCTATAGCTTCTCCCTTGTAACAATGAATGTTATAGCTGTAAAAAAAAAGATAGTTTGGTTAAGTGGAGTCTTTGATATATTTGCACCCTAGAACATTCTTCGAGGACCATGGTTAAAGACATATTATCAAACTTCTTTAAGTTTGGGTGTGTTTTTGCCTCCAATATGGTCGATTTGGTTATAGTTATTATATTGATTGATTATATTGCTTAATTCATGTTTTACATGAATTAAGCAATATATTGCTTATTGCACCCTTGTTGCTTACTGATTGTATTGCTTAATTCATATTTTAGAACTAAAACTGAATATATGGCTGAAAAACTGAAATTTATAGAGAGCTATCTATACAGAGCTGAATATATAGCTTAATTTATGTTCTCGAACTCAAACTGTTTGATTATAACTGATAAATTCTGTAGGCTAAAGTGGAATCATTAAGGGATCGCTTGACCAAGAAGAAAGCTAAAGTTGCATGTCTGATGGATGAATCAACTGCGATGAAGAAAGAGATAGAGACTTGTCACCAATCAGCCAAGCTGGTTTGTAATATATAGTTTTAAAAGGGGTCTAGTGGATGGGTTTTTGTTCCGCATAGAATTGATTATCTTCCTCCATTTAACAACATATATTAGGCATATGAAGTTACTGGACTTGCCAAATGCGTTGCATGGCTCAAATATACATATATTCTCAACGTGGACAAGATGAAAATAACATTCAGCCTGATTTAGTTTGGAAAAATTGCTTTGGGTTTAATGAATTTTCAGATTATTTTTGATGTATCTTGTCTTGTTTGTTCATGTTGTCAATTCTGACTGTAGGCGGCACGAGAAAAGATTGCTCTAGAAGAAGAATTTAATCATAAGCGCAGTAGTGTTCAGAAGATTAAGGATCGTGTTAGAAGGCTTGAACGGCAGGTTGGAGATATCAATGAACAGACAATGAGAAACACTCAGGTCCTCTATATCTGTCATTGATAGTATCTATAAAAACCACAAACTGTGTCATTCTTTTCTTCTGTGCTAAGTGTTTTGGCATAACAATAATGTGTGTTGAAGGTATATTTCTCATAGGTTGACAATGATGCAGGCTGAACAATCTGAAACCGAGGAGAAATTGAGATACTTGGAACATGAGATTGAGAAGGCTGAAACACTACTTTCCAGGTTATAATATTAAGTTCTATCATTTTTTTTCTTGTTCCTATCCATCTTCTGTAGTCTGTCTCATTCTTCCTTCAAATATTTGATACCTTTAGATTGAAAGAGGAAGAGAATGCCTTACTGGAAAAAGCATCAGCTGGAAGGAAAGAGATGGAACACATCGACGATATGGTACAACTATACCTATGCTACTTACATTCTATTCCACATGAAAATTTATAAGAGTCTTATCAGTTTCGTACGCAGGCTGCTTTAATTTGTAATTAACACATTGTTCATTATTTGGCGTTTTGGCTTCTAGATTCGAGACCATCAAAAGAGACAAAAAGATATAAACTCCAACATTTATGATCTGAAGAAACATCAAACAAACAAGGTGCCGTTTACATGATTTAATTACAATATTTGGTGTTTCAGCTGGATATTGCCAAACCTATTTCGTTAAAACCTAAGAGGCACACAATATACATGCATTCTCATTAGGTTACTGCTTTTGGAGGGGACAGAGTCATTTATCTTCTGCAGGCTATTGAGAGACATCATCGTAGATTCAAAAAGCCTCCAATTGGTCCTATTGGCTCCCATGTGGTGAGTTTGAATTTGTTTATTTTGCAAATCTGTGAACCAGAACAAGCTCCAATGTAGTATTTTGTGGAATCAAAAAATCTCACAAAATATCTTCTAATGGTGTGATATTCTACAGACGTTGATCAATGGCAATAAATGGGCGTCTGCAGTTGAACAAGCTCTTGGAAACATGTTAAATGCATTCATTGTGACTGATCATAAAGACTCGCTCACTTTAAGAAGCTGTGCGAATGAAGCCAATTATAAAAACCTTAAGATTATCATATATGACTTTTCGAGACCAAGGTTCAAAGTTCAATGGAACATTTTAATCTTTTCTTTTAACCCTTCAAAATTAATCAATGGGTAGCTTATGACGCAAAATTTGCTTTCTCTGTTCAATTGTGCAGGTTAAATATACCAAGACACATGATTCCTCAGACAGAACATCCAACAATTCTCTCTGTCTTGCATTCTGATAATCCAACCGTTCTTAATGTCTTGGTGGATGTGGTATCTTACTTCAGATTTCCCCTCAACTTACTAATTTTCTTCTTTCTTACAATCTTATATGACGGTATACATATTTTGGTCTTGTTTTCTGGATATTTCAGAGTAATGTTGAGAGGCAAGTACTTGCAGAGAACTATGAGGTGGGAAAGGCAGTTGCTTTTGGGAAAAGGCTCTCAAATCTGAAGGATGTTTTCACTTTAGACGGGTACCGAATGTATGTAACTTGTTAGTTTTGGCATGGAAAGTCCCTCATCTTTTGTTCTTTTTAATACAATTATGAACGTGACAAAAGGGATCGACTTGAGGCCATCTAGGGGATAGAAGAGTATCTTCTTCAGTCATAACACTAATGTATCTACTCTTACCTCAGGTTTTTCCGTGGGCCAGTTCAGACAACTCTTCCTCCTCTTCCTCGCAAACCTACGCGACTATGTGCTTCTTTTGATGACCAAATCAAGGATCTTGAAATAGAGGCTTCTCGAGGAAAAAACGAGATGAATCAATGCATGAGACGTAAGAGGGGAGCAGAGGAGAATCTTGAAGAACTCGAGTCGAAAATCCGCACACTGAAGGTAATTTCATTGATTAAACCAGTGGACATGTCGACGTAATTTCATAACATTTTTTGCACATTCCTTTCTTTGGTTTATACAGAAGCAACGAAGCCAAGCAGAGAGAGTTTTGACGACAAAGGAATTCGAGATGCGAGATTTAAAGAGTACAGTCGCTGCGGAGAATGACACATCATCGTCTTCCAGTGTTAATGAGCTTCAACTTGAAATCATGGTTTGTTTGCTGGTGACGATACTATTTTCTTGTGATTGGTTTCACCATGTTCTTATTCACTAAGTTAGGTGTTTTTTTTTCTAATTAATATATCAGAAAGAGCGAGAAGAAATAGAGGAGAAAGAAGCTTTCCTTGAGAAGCTCCAGATCTGCTTGAAAGAAGCTGAACTAAAAGCTAATAAACTTAATGCTTCATTTGAGAACTTACGTGGTATGTTTGTGATAGACCACTGTTTCTCAGACGCATGTATCTTTTTCTTGGTTTGTGAATTGTGATAGAACATGGATAGATCACCTTAACTGACTGACCTACTTTATTATGTCAATTCATCCTAATGCAGAGTCAGCCAAGGGTGAAATTGATGCCTTTGAGGAAGCAGAAAACGAGCTAAAGAAGATTGAGAAAGATCTTCAATCTGCCGAAGCGGTACCCCTTCTCGCCTCTACGTTTAAACAAATTGATCTTGTACTTGCTTTTGAATGCAGAAGGTAAGCATTATTTCTGTTTCAGGAGAAAATACATTACGAGAATATAATGAAAAACAAGGTCCTAACTGATATCAAGGAGGCTGAGGCTAATTATGAGACGCTTAAAACTAAGCGAAAGGTACACACATAAGTAACTTTGACAGTTGTGCTAGTAATTCTATATATACAATTTCATTTTCGTTTGGTAACGAATTACATATGCTTAAATTTCAGGAAAGCGACCAGAAGGCCTCTGAAATTTGTCCCGAGAGTGAGATAGAGTCTTTGGGGCCCTGGGATGGGAGTACTCCTGAGCAACTCAGTGCTCAGATTAACAGAATGAATCAGAGACTTCATCGAGAGAATCAGCAGTTTGTATTTTTAGTATTGTCTTTCAGCTATTCCTTCACACGTAAAGAGACCTGTGACAGTAAACCACATGCTTCAACTTTCGTTTGGTGCAGGTTTTCTGAATCAATCGATGACCTTAGGATGATGTACGAGAAACTAGAACGAAAGATTGCAAAGAAGCGCAAATTGTATCAAGGCTATCGAGAAAAACTCATGGTTGAGCCCTTGCAGATCTGTTTATGTTAAAGCTTTATATGTGTTGTTATAGCTGCATCATTTAATATTCATTACCGTTTTGATCAGGCCTGCAAAACTGCTCTGGATTCGCGGTGGGGCAAGTTTCAAAGGAATGCATCGCTTCTTCGGCGCCAGCTAACGTGGCAGTAAGAGTTGCTTTCCTCCATTGCTAACCCCATAGATAAACTTGTAGTTCGGTTGTCTTTTTAAGATTTTTTTTTCTTCTGTATGGAGCTTTCTTTGATTTTATGATCTTCCAAGCAGATTCAACTCTCACTTGGGAAAGAAAGGTATCAGTGGACACATCAAAGTCAGTTATGAAAATAAAACTTTGTCCATAGAGGTAACTGACACTGCTATGCTAAGATATCTACAATCAAATGTGTCCCATGTTATAACATTATCTGATTGATGACGTTTGTTTCCGACAGGTTAAGATGCCGCAAGATGCAACAACTAATGCCGTTCGAGACACCAAAGGTCTTTCAGGTGCTTGCTTCCTTCTCCACTTAAAGAAAAAAGCAAACATATGTAACTCATTGTTATGTAAAAGACATATCCTATATTGGAAACTGGTCATCTAAGATTACTCTCATCTTATCATAAAACTTTCAGGCGGAGAACGTTCTTTCTCAACTCTGTGCTTTGCATTAGCTCTTCACGAGATGACAGAAGCCCCATTCCGAGCAATGGATGAGTTTGATGTGTTTATGGTAATTATGTTTACAAGCATTACATTGGAGATGAGAGCTTTGCTGAAACAATCATTCTGTTTTAACCTCTGTATTCTGTAAATCCAGGATGCTGTAAGCCGGAAAATCAGTTTGGACGCGCTGGTGGATTTTGCAATTGCACAAGGAGCGCAGTGGATGTTCATCACTCCTCATGATATCAGGTATGGATCAGCTGTCAACACCATGGAACTCTGTTTAGAAGTTTGATGTTTGGATGAGACTCTCACACTCGTGTGCTCTGTTACAGCATGGTGAAGTCGCATGAGAGGATAAAGAAGCAGCAAATGGCCGCTCCTCGTTCCTGAAATTGAGAGAAACTCTCCTTTCTATGTAAAATATTAATTCACAAAGGTGTATTTGCTTGCAGATTTCTAAGTATTAGTTCGTTATTTATCATCAATCTGCTTTTTAACAGAGTGACTTTTCCCGTTCTATGTTACCACATCTCATGCATGTTTCTACTTTTTTTTGAAAAAAGATGTTCATTTTGTAAACTATTAATCACGTTCTGGTTATAATAAAAAAACATGCCTTTAACATCAGAATAATAAACTCAGTTCTACAGATGAAAAGAAAATGTAAAAGAAAACCCTTGTATGCTTACTTTATTTCATGGTTTATGCTACTTTATTTCATGGTTTATGCAAATAGAGAATCGACTAAAACATTCTGCAAGTCATATCCATACTTGGAAAATAAGAAAACAATAACCGGTTGGTTTAACATACAATTACACTTGGCTTCTATGCAATCCGATGAACAAATCAGTTTCGACGTCCGATATGTTCACGTTTTCACAAGCAGATGATGATGATGATGATGCATTCTTCTCACTCTCTAGGCTCCTCGACTGCATCCACAATGGCCTTTCTTCAAACTGAAAGGATAACAAGTTTTTTTTTTGATCAAAAAAAAAAACTCAATAATTAGAGAGAGAAAAAAAACATTCATGAGATGCCAGTTTTTGATTGACTACTTTTCAGTTTCAGTTAAAATTTATTCAAAAGTAGTATATTAATCTACCATCAGATTTTTCATGAAACTTGAGAAAAATGGGTTTTCCATACTGAAGAATCAAAGTGGTAGTTGATGTTTTTGTTATGGACTTCAAACCCTGACAATATATCTATTATCCAAATAAGTGTGGCTGTGCATGAATGAATACATGCATATGTTCTTGGTAGTATTTATATGCGTGCGTGTATACCATTTCGTGCAGCTTAGTTCTCTCGTTCACGAGCTCTCTCGTTCCTTCAATCTAATGAGAACAAACACACACACACACACACGCAATTAATGAAAATTAGAAAGTAATTGCCACTAAGAACTGACTAAAGTACAAATTAGTAATATTACCTCCGATTTTAGTTTCTCTACCTCATCTTCATGCACCTTACCCTGCGAAATTTTTGGTAGAACCCGGAATGAGCTAGGCTGCAGGTTTGATATCTAATCACTTAGATGATTAGACGTCTGAGAGAACAATATAAAACTAGACATCCTCTAGAACAACACCATTGTTATCAGGTGATTGTTATAAGACCCATTATTGTTAAACACGTTAAAAAAATCATATAAATCTTTGAAAATACTATATTTATGTTTTATTAGTAATTCTCTGTGTAAGTTTACCTTTCTTTCTTTTCCTCAAAAGAAAAGAAGTAAGTTTACCTTTCTTTCCTTTTCTTAAAAAAAAAGTTACCTTTCTTGATCTGATAAGAGTAAGACTTCTCTCAATTTGGATGGTTATTTCATTGAGCTCCTCCACCGAACAAGAACCTAAATCTTGTCCCATAAGCTTCCTAAGATGCATGATATTGCGTTCACGAGTGTATTTACAATCATGTATTGTTTTAGAAACATATGTAGTTGGTATAAAAATATCAGAAGCTAACCGGCAATGAAGTTGAAGAAGTTCAATCCTGTTCACCATTACCGTTACTTCGTTCTTGAGATCCTGCACATCTTTCTCTTCTTGGAGTCTCTCAGCATGAAAGTATCCATGCCTATACATCTCACATTGTTCCATCATCTTCTTCATGCTGAATTATTTTCAAGTTAACCTCTTCGTCATTAATAGTATTATTTATTAGCATGTATATTAACTTCCGAAAATGTTATCATGACAACAAGAACATTCACACATGCACGAATAATGGAATGTTATGCATACATAATACATATTTGTTCAAACGTAAATTAAATACATGTGGTAGATACTAGACACGCTTGACCTATCTTAGGAATAGTATGATTGAATCCGCTAGGGGAAATTATGTACATCTAAAGGTTCTCAATATGTTACTTGGCCTACATAAGGAGCATAGATTGCTAAACAAATATCTGAGATACAAACGTGTATAGTAATATGTCTTGGTTTCCTCTTTATACTCTAACCTATGATACTTATAAGCATGACGGTATGACCAATATATTGTGGACTAAGAACGTTAAAGCTTTACATATTATACTAGGCTACACACGCCGTTTTACCTATACCTACCAACAATTTGAATGAAATTGTCAAAACCATTTGTAAACACACAAAATTACGAATGAAATGTATTGCCAGAGATTTTGCTGGCTAATTATCAAAACTCATTCAAGTGTAGCTAAGAGGCTATATAATACTCCCTCCGTTCTCGAAAGTAGGATTTTCTAGATTTTATTTTTGTTTCAAAAAGATATATTTTCTATATTTTTAAAGTACTTTTGTATACTTTTGATGATTATTAATTATGAATATTTGAATGGATTAAATTTTATTGGTAGATAGTTATTGGAATTTGTATAAAAAGATAAAATAGTAAACTAAATTGCAAATATTTATTATAGTCTTAATAAACGTGAAAACTCTAGAAAATCTTACTTTCAGGAACGGAAGAAGTATGTGGTTTCACATAACTGATCGATCAGTACTGGGATTTCATAATCATTTGGAACTCAATTGCTTTGGATTTGATTTAAGAAATTCAATGGCCTACTAAAGATCAACACAATTAAGAATCATGAAAAATATCGAGGGATACATTTGAGACCCTAGTAGAAATTCACAAGAGATTATATCATATACATAAATAAATACTGTATGGGTTTTTAAAACGGTCCAATTGTACTCTTAAAGTATTGAATAACCACTAGGATTTATTTTAATACTATTAATTATAAAAATGGCAAGTTGTTACAGCATGAGTTCCAAGACATACTAGGTTCAAAGTTCTAAGAACACTTTTTTTGGAAAGCCCTAAACTATTTGAATTCATTTAAACAAAAACTTAATTAAGTTAAGGAAAAACATCTGATAAACTAATTATGATGAAAGTTTGAATTCTATAAATATAACTTCGTTAATTAGAAAATTAAATACAGAAAATTTATATGACCAACATTTTAAGGCATATATATTGTTGAAAAATATACAAAGGAATATATATATATATATATATATATATATATATATATATATATATATATATTTTTAAGTCAACTTATATATATATATATATTTTTTTAACCTTTATTCATTCTTTCTTCTCCACCTCCAAAAGGAATATATATATTTATTTAAAATAAATAAATCTAAATGACCAACATTTATCTATAATTTCTCTACAATGATATTTGGGAATAGAGTTGGAGAGAAAGAAATCTATACATCACTACTAACTACAAGAATAAACAAAAAATAATCAAAGTAAAGCGAGAACAAAAGATTCATAGAAGATTATTGATTGATTAAAGGTTTTTATAAATGCAAGATTGCTTACTCGGAGCTAGCGAACTCGTATAGTTTTCCTTTTTGCGAAAAGACAATGGCTGCAACTTGAGCATCGCATAGAACTGAAAGCTCGTGAGCCTTCTTCAAAAGACCTTTCCTACGCTTGGAGAACGAAATTTGCCTGCTTGTCAGGTTCTCAATTCTTTTGATCTCGATCTTCCCTCTCACCATCTTGTTCCTGTCAAGACTATTAAATCCGTATGAAACCCTAAATCTGGAAGAAATGATTTCTTGTTTTTGGGAAAAAGAAACATTAATTTCTTGTAGAAAGAAAACGAACTTACTCGGATCCAAACATAAATCAGGAAACTGCTTCTTAATAACAAGAGGAAGATCCACTGACAAGACCAGCTGTACCACAAAAAGTCAAGGTGGTAACTTCCCTAGGAAAAAAATGGAAGATTGGGGGAGGTAAAAGAAACCTAACAAAACCCTTTATAAAAAAATCTGTCAAGATTCGCTTCAAGGGACTTATAGCAGAACGGGACCAAGAAAACATGTGATGGTAATCAGGAATACATTTTACAAGTAAATGAGAGATATGCAAATGAAGAAAACAATAAACTCGGTGGAAAGAGAAAAAAATTGAGATATAAATTAGATGCCTTGATGATTTAGTCTCTTTTTGGTCAAAACTCTCTTTATGCAAGGAGGCACAAACCCTAGGTTTAATTAGTCTTGCTTTTTGCCCTCTAATTTAGTTACTCTCAGGGAAAAAACGTATGTTATTTTGCCGATGCTGCTTCGATTATCCCACGTTGCTTTGCCTGAAGGCAAGCAAAGATAAGTAACTTTTAAGTTTCTTACTAAAAATGTTCATAAATACCAACTATCATTAATTAACTCAACTATAGAAATATCAAAGAAAAGCTTAGAAATTACATGATTAAAGGATGTTTAATACGAAACTAATGTTACATGTAATGATTTTGGACATACAAAATTAAGGATTTCAGTTCATAACCCTCGAGTAATTAAAAACTGACAGTAGATTTAGATTAGTTCTTCTTTTAGACTAATTCAGTCAATGTTAGCCAATTATCAATTTTAATGTCGCTTGATGTAATAAAGATTTAAACAATACTCTACGGATGTATTAAACTCAGAGTTTGAAGTGGTTTGCACTAAAATGAAAAATTCATTGTTATATTCAAACATGTATTTTAAAAATTCACTAGATCTTGATCCGCGCTTTGGAAGCGCGGAATATTTTACGATGAAAAATTTCACTAATAACTTAACAAATATTTTGTTAACTTTTAAAGAGTGTGTATTTAAAATATTTTTGTTTTAAATCAGTGTTTTTAAATTCAACCCGATTGTGATTATACCGGTTAATCCGGAGATCTAACAATTCAATTTAGTTTTTTAAAATATTCATATTAAAAAGTCATTAAAACCCGAGACTAACCGATTGAACTGATGGATGACCGATATGTAATCTAATTTGATTGAAATTGTGATATTTTCATAATTTGTAATCTTATAATCCAAATTTTAGAGTTCATTATTTGTAATTTATGAAATTATGACGTTTCTACAAAATTTTAAAGAAAAAATGATGGATATAAAATAACTAAGATTAATTATTATATTGTTTGGAAACATTGATAGTAGTATATAAAATATATTGTTTGGAAAGATTGATAGTAGTATAAAGAAATAAATATATTGTTTGGAAACATGGATAGTAGTATAAAGAAAGGAACATTAATATATGTTTAATTATAAAGTATAAATATGTATTTAATTTAAAAACTTATAAAATAAATGTTAGGTCCAACGTAATGTTTCTGTTTTAATAAGATAGATTTAAAATCTACTGTTATTTGTATATGTTTCTACAAATATATTCATCACTTACATAATGTTTTTCTCTTATTTAAAGGGTTCTACATGCTTTTGAGGATTTCTTTTTCCTTATTTTTGTTTGGGGTGTGTGCATGTGTTCGATCGCTGGTCAGCAGACTCCTACTGACCCATGCTCCGATTTCAAGAAGCCACTTGCAACAAGCCAACAAATGCTTGAGATATAGTATCTTTATACGGTTAAAGTTTTATTCAGCTTATGAACTTGCTAATAAAGGTATTTCTCAAAAAAGAAAAGAAAAAAGAAACTAGCTAATAAAGGTGAAGTTATCTCCATATATCAGTTATTGGTAATTGTTTTGACGAAAAGCACTATAGTACTAGGTACTCGAGGAATCAAAAAACAAACTAAATATTGTTGTTATATTAAAACGAGGCAACAAAGGTTGTTATCATAATATCCACATTGCCATGCAATTACGGCAAGCTTAATGCTTATACAAGCCCTGTGCAAAATAGAAACTAGGAGTACTCTGCTATATATAAATATGATAAGAGTATGTGCTTTGATAAAATATTCATATATATTTTCACTTTAAAAAAATGGAATTAATATTATCGACAATTACTCCCAGAGAATCAAATTGTATGGTTATGTATATATATATATATATATTCAGTTTTTGAAAAAATGAAAAAAATATTATCGAATTAAACGAGTTACTACTTGTTTGTATAACGACTGTAATGGGTTGGCCCAACTAACATGGGCTTGATTATCAACATGGGCTAATAAAATACCAGAAAGAAAAGAACTCTGACCGGTAGTAAGTGAAGGAAGCTAGAAAACTCATTTAACATGTCGGAAACATTAAGCAGCGTAATAAAATATAGTATCCAGACACGATCGACCGTCTTCCGCTCGTTTACGGTCTCAGGAAGATGAAAGACAGAGAGGAATCATCTGGCTCTTCAGGATCAACAACAACAAACAAGCCTAACGGTGATCACGAACATCAAGAGATCAACATCCGACCATTCTCTTCTGTTCCTTCTTCTCCTCGCAACGCTTCCTCTAAATACGATTTCGTCAAGGTTCGATTTGTTTTTTAATTTGTTCTTCAACAAAAAGTTTTTGAATTTAGGTTTTTTTTTTCTTTCTTTTTAATTCAACAAATTTTTGCAGGTGAAGGTATGGCTTGGAGATGCCGATCACTACTATGTCCTGTCTCGTTTCTTGGTCTGCAGAATGCTAACTGTTACTAAGGTTTTGCCCCAAATTTCTAACTCAAATCTTCTTGTCTTTTTATTTAATATTATGGTTGTCTGAGCTGATTCTCCAGAGCATTGATGAAACATTTTTAATTCTTTTTTCAGATTCCAAATCATGTAGCCGTGAAGATTGCTCTTGAGCTCAAGAAGCTTCTGATTGACAACAGTCTTTTAGATGTGTATGCTCTTCTTGTCACACTATTGCTCTTCATTTTTCCATCTTGTCAGATGTTGTTGTGAACACAGTTTTGCTTCGTTTTGTCTTTTTTTTTTTTTTTTTTTTGCAGGTCTCAGAAAGATTTGGAAACCAGTTTGTTTATGGTATGGTGCATACACTATGTTAGATGGTCTTTATGAAAAAACGTTTTTATTTTATTTTAAAAACTATTCTGATTCAAACTTGTAGCTTATGGAGCGACGCGGTTACGGGAAGGAGTATGTTAATCGCTACAATATGATGACCAAGTAAAAAATGCTAATTATTCATGTTTCTCTCTTATCTATTTTACTTTCAAAGTTTTAATTTTTTTTGTTGTGTGTGGGTGTGGGGGGTTATAGATTTCATCATCAGAGAGTACCTCTGGTGATACTTGTTTGCGGAACAGCTTGTGTTGGGAAGTCCACAATAGCTACACAACTTGCTCAGAGACTCAACTTGCCTAACGTCTTACATGTATGTATTATCTCACTCACTCACTCAATACCCCCTTCCTTCTTCATTTGTTTTCATTTATGTGCACTCTTCTGTTCTACAGACTGACATGGTATATGAGCTGCTCCGTACAGCAACTGAGTACGTTTCAAGCTTCTATCACACTCTTATCCTCTAGTATGACAAATGATGAATAAAAATGTAATTGTTTTTTTTTTTTTGTGTTATAAAAATCTTAGTGCTCCTTTGACATCAACTCCTGTATGGACTCGAGAGTTCGGATCATCAGAGGAGCTGATAACCGAGTTCTGTAGAGAATGCAGAATTGTTCGTAAAGGTACACTTAGTTTTCAGTGTTGGAACCAGTTGATTCATTTTCACTCTGTGTTTTTTGGATTGTTACATTATCACAAATGGTTTGTTGTTTGCTTAGGACTTGCTGGTGATCTGAAGAAAGCAATGAAAGATGGGAAACCCATTATCATTGAGGTATATATATTGTTTTTTTTGTGAAAAGCTTTTTATTTTACTTGTTTTTTTATAAATCTTTGGTGATATGAATTTTATCATCATCTTACAGGGAAGACATTTAGATCCAAGCATATACTTAATGAACGATGAGAACAAAGCTCCATCAAATGATCCCGACAAGACTAGTAGCAGCAAAGAAACAAACTCTTCAGGAGATGTGACCTCCGAGGAGGCAGGTTCCTCCTCAAACACTAAAGAAACGGAAGATACTGCCACAGAAGAGCCCCATTCTCAGGCTGAATCCATGACAACATCTGTGGAAGAAGAACTATCTGAAAAAGCTGCACAATGTAAAATCGATGGTATTGTTTTTCTTCTTCAGCATTATCACTTGCTTCCTATGAAGTTTCTTTGCATTAAGATTCTGTGTTGTGGGTGCAGCAGAAACTTCCAAAGAAGCAGAAGAGAAGAGGAAAGGTGCAGATGGGAGTGGTGGGAAGGCGAAATCTGGTCCTGAGCCCATAGTCATATCTATTGTCTTAAAGATGGCTGAGTTTGATCATAAGGTAGGTGGTGATTCAGTTTTATTTATGGGGATCTTTCTCAATTGTTGTGTTTCCTTTAAAATCTTGTTATCTCTCAGGCTTTGCTAGAGGAGTGGATCTCTTCCCGTACATCTGGAGATAAATATACATCTAAGGTGTAATAAACAAACAAACCTCAACCCCTTCACTAAACTGGATCTTGAAAGTTGTATGATGAACACAGTTTGTTTTTTTTTTTTTTTGCAGGAGAAAGAGAGACTAATCACAAACCTAAAGACCATTGAAGACTACCTTTGCTCCTTCAATTCACAGGGAGTGACAGTTGTAAATATATCAGCCACCACTTTCCCGCAGACACTGGATTGGCTGCACAACTATCTTCTTCAGGTAAAGGAGTTTAGAAATTTCAAGAAAAGCTTTTACAAGTCTCTTAGACCAACCAAAAAAAAACCGTGACCATGGTCTCCATTGTTCTTGGTGTGTGTGTGTTGTAGCGTATTGAGGAAGGGATTCGATCGGCAGAGAATGAGACGCCTGCAAAAGAAGTGTTGAAGAAGGCTTTAAGTCAAGGATGAAAGCTTCTTGTCACTAGTATGAATCTGAAACAGGAAATGAGTTTAGAACTCTGTTAAATGCATGAACATTGTATGATCTCAATTGCTTCTTCCGTGGCAGTGATGACCTGATCCAAGGAAAAAACAAACTTTTGTTTTATGATCACATGAATGAATGATTTAAGATGCTTGTTGGCTTAGTTCAAGTTAGTTATCATAGCCATCAAGTTTTAGAGTTAACAAATACAATCATGTGGTGATTAATAATTATTTCTTTTACTAGAAAAAAAAGGAAGATATGGAGTTAAAAAGATGGAGATGCGGGGTATCGATCCCCGTACCTCTCGCATGCTAAGCGAGCGCTCTACCATCTGAGCTACATCCCCTTTGATAAGAACGAGAGCGAACATCCTAAAATGCTAACTTCCAGTTTCTGTTCTGTCCTAAACCTGTTTCTTCATCACAATCTTTTTTTTTTTGTATAGATTTTATTCTGCTTCTTTACTTGTATGATATCTTGAGTACTATAGGATTTGGTTCCTGAAAGTTCAGGGATATGTGATAGTTTTCTTCTTTTAAAAGCTCAAGTTTTTTTTTTCCCACGGGTATAATCTGATCTTGCTTCTTGACGGTTTTAATTTTTTTTTGAAGTGGATTTGATGGTTGTTTTGCAAGTGAAGATTAAACAGACAGGGACATCAGAAATAATCTGTGTTGACTTTTAGTCTTTAATGGGAATCTCTCTGATGCATAAACCAACTCTCTTTACCTTCACTTTTGTTCTGTTTTGATTTTGATTGAAAGTGTGATGGCTTTTAACCAATGATGGAAATTCAAATAATCATCAGATCTGATGTGCATAAACATATGTGATTACAATCTTGATGCTGAGGTTAAAAGCCTTTTTTTCCTTCAAATTGTCCGTTAATTGTCTGTTAATTGTTTCATGTGTTAGGCTCAGATAGCTGATTGTAAATTTCAACATTAAGACTTTCTTTCATCGTATAACAACACTGAATTGTGCTCTTCATGTATAGTTAAGATCCAAGATCTAGATTGAAAACAAGAAGTTGAGATAATTTATGTAAATTTGAAGACAAAAGATTTGAAACAAAACCTTGAGTTCAATGTTTTGAAGTTATAAGGCATTGTTACTAGGCTACTAGTAAATTTTAATAACTAACCATATGACACTAATCAATAATCATATCTACAAATCAATAAGAGCCCTGATGGAAAAGACCCATCTCTTTATACCACCATCTTCTGATGCTGTTGCTCTGTTTCATAACAGAAGCTGCTAGCTGACAACACATCTTGATGCACTGTTAAGGCGTCTAGATTCATTTTAAGTTCCCCTACAGACGCTAAAGCCATGAGCTCCTTGTTGTCTAAACCTTTCGCTGGCCCGAGGCTGCACCTCTCGCTACCATGCTTGTCCAAAGCTTTCTTGAACTTATTAATCTGCATTTTCAAAGAGATTCAGTTTACTGCTAATTGCCCAATGATATGAAAAGCTGTTTGATGATGCGATTGTGGCTTACGGTGGCGATGGTGCAGCTGAAACTACACAGTTTACCCTCTGCTCCTCTATAGAACTTGAAGAAAGGAAGCACGTGGACGTTAAGGCCATGACACATTGTTCTAAGCTCTTCTTGATTCACTTTGAGAAACATCACGTTTGGGTTTGATTCAGCCAATTGACAGATCTGTTACAAAACATACCAAAAGCACAAATCAAATCAAACTGAGAGAACAAAAAAAAAAAAGTGGAACTAGTTATTGACTAAGGCATACCTTTGGGTGGAGAGATTTGCAGCCACCACAACCGGGAGAGTAGAAATCAAGAACAACTAATCTATCACCAGCGTTCAGCAGAGAGTCAACGAGATGGTTAGCAGAGTGAATCTCTAACATGTTGTCTTTCGTTGACTTCTCCCACCATCTCATCCCTCTACTCATACCAATTGATGATGTCTTTGTCTGAAATCAAATCAAAACAAAACAAGCTTGTTTTAAGAATCTATAAAGCCAAATGAAAATGGGTTTAAAGTAAAAAGAAAAAAAAAGAGATTTTTTTTTTGCTTACAGGAACAACATAGGAAGAAGAAGAAGAAGACAAGGCGGTGAGTGTTTGGTTTGAAGCCATGGGATGTTCCTTCAAATCTAGGCTCATAACCGGTGAAAGTTTCGGTTTTGATTTGTTTTCCTGAGAAAATGAACAAAACCCAGAAAGCCCGTGATCGATTCTAGTCCCGGAGTATTGAGCACCGCTTCCACACACAGCTCTGAGAGGTGAAACAGCATCCATGTCTGTCTACAGGAGGAAGACTCAGAGATTCTTGAGATGAAGAAGAAGGAGAGAGAAAAGTGCAGAGGGGTTTTGATTGAATGAGAAAAAAGCAACAAAAGTTGGTCACTTTATTGACCTCTCGAAATCAAATGAAGAACACCAATGAGTTACGGTTTATGCAGAAACTTGTTGTTCTGTTCTTATATTAGGTGGTGGGGTCCTTCTATATCCATCTGGATTCATTATTAGTATTATTGGACTTTATCCATATCTATTTTACCCTTTAAATTCGTGGTTCGTGCCAAATATTTAATTATTTTACTTTATTGTTATTAGCGCTTATTTGACCGGATTTTTCAACTTAAATGTTCTACTTAAAATTATTGTTTGGCCTAAAATTTAAATACAATCTTATTATCGTGAATTTATCAGTAGTATTGGATGAAAATATTACTGATTTTATGAGATTACTTGGTGCTTACAAAACTTTATCTTTTTATTTATTTTTGTAACTGTTTTTTATTTTCCTTAATATAAAATTGAGAAGGGGGTAAAATGCATCACTGTCAGGGTCGCCGCATGAAACGTGTTGCTGACTGTGTTTGAGGCTTTTCCTCGTTGGATATGGTCCCACTTGCCTTATTCAAATAACAATTGTAATGAACCATTACTGCAAGAGCTTAATTGGAAGATAAACCATATTCTAATCAAACTAATTACAGAAACTAATTATCATTTTCTATTTGACCATAGAAAAGTTGTTAATTTTCCTTTTTAATGGGATGGATAGATTATTTGAAGAGTATATTTTTATCTTTCATTTTCTGCAATTCATTAAGATTTTTTTTGTTTTTTTTTTGCATTATCCATGATCTGATATTTCCAAGATATATATAAGTTAAACAGTTGAAAAAGAGCAGCCCATAGTTTCATGTAATCTTTTATTCATTCGGCCGAAACACAGTCCAAGGAATCCAAGAGCAGCCCACGGCTTTTTAATTCAAAACAACGTATATATACAGCACTTATATTGTGCAAATAATATAAAATTACAAACCAAGAAAGGTACAAAACCAGTATAATTTATTTTCTACTAATAACAGCTTTGTATCTAATATTGACAAAAAAAACAAATATCTATCTCATTGTATCTAAATAAGTAAAAGTGCATTTTGGAAATGTTTAGAAATATTTGGAAACAAGGATACTGGTAAAAAAAATATAATGTTGTTTGGAAACATAGATAGCAATATATTAAAGAAAAAATAATGGACTTATCTTGAATCATCCCTATACTATATTTGAGAAGTAATTTTTTAAATTTTGTTTACATGTCATCTCTACAAAGACTCTCACAAAAAAATATGACATGGCACACTTAATAAATGACATGGCTTATGAATAAGATGACAAAGACTGTCACGTTTTTGTATGGTTGTGTAAGTGATTTTTTCTATGTTATTTTTTTCATGTATTTTGATTTTTTCTGTACCTAAAAAATATAGCTTATTTGATAAAATATGTTTCAGGATTCCAACAAAATTGATGATTTTAACACTGATAATTTACAGAAAGAGAAAAACCACGGGTCAATTTTTTTGATCATCAACTTAGTTCTAAATTTATTTGCTGGATAGAGACTAACAAGTTATATCATGTTCGTGTAAATCTCTCAGGTTTTAAGAGTGCTGGGCCAAAAAACAATTTGTTGGGATCCGACATCTAAAGCATGGAAACCAAAATTTGGAAACGGAAGAGTATTATCAGTATTATGCTTTTATTGATAAAAATATAATTTTATCAATAAACAAGTAATTTAATTTTTAAATATAATTTAAATTTATCTATTTAAAAGTTAATTTAAATTTAAAATTGTTTACTGCACATGGTGCAGGAAAACACCTAGTAGATTATTATAACTCAAATTACAACTAATATTTATTCTTGTATTTTGTATGATTATTATTAATTTGTTAAGAAAATTATTAGAATTATTTATAGTTTCATTTTAAAGATTTTTGAATAAATAAAAAACATAATATAATATATATTGTATTGTTATTTTCTGTTTTTGTATATTTTAAATATCTTTCCCAAAATTTCTTGATATATAATTTAACAAATACATCTATCTTATTAAATTAGAAGTATCTTTTGAAAATATTTAGAAACAAGGATACTAGTAAAAAATATATAATGTTATTTGGAAACATTGATAGCACTATATTAAAGAAAAAATAATGGGCTTATCTTGAATCATAGATTATTATAGCCCAAAGTACAATTAATATTTATTCTTGGGTTTTGTATGATTATTATTAATTTGCTAAGAAAATTATTAGAATTATTTATAGTTTCATTTTAAGGGTTTTTCGAATAAATAAAGAATATAATATAATATATATAATATATATTTTGTATTGTTACTCTCTGTTTTTGTATATTTTAAATATATTTTCCAAAATTTCTTGTTATATAATTTAACAAATATAATATATAGCTACATATTGATCCATCTCATGAGTTATTTTGTGTATTTAAGAAAAATATACTATTATTAAGTTATAAAATTATTAAATCACAAAAAATATATATTGTAAAATTTTTACTACAATATTTACGGTTCACAATATTTTACGAACGTCTCTATTACACGACACAGTAATAAAATACATTGTTTGAACAATAAACAAAACTAGTAAAATTAGAACTGTAAAATTTTAACTTTCTAGAGGTTTGTATATACTAGGTATAAACCGTAAAACATGCAGCGGCACAGTTTGGGCAGGTCTTATGTTTATGACTCGTGCTATATAGGCTATTTACATATGTAACTTCTACGATTGTTCCAAAGCCCACAATTGGGAGAATAGTTGGATCTTAAAATGTATGACTAACAGCCTTTATGATCTCATTTCATCAAAGCCCACAACTGAAGCCCAGTTTTGAAAACCAGTGAGACTTTTTTATTTTGAGAAAGAAAATATATGTTTTAATTAGGGCTGGGCATAAAACCCGTAACCCGAAATCCGAACCGAACCCGAACCGAAAAACCCGATCCGAACCGAATCCGAATTCTAAAAAATATCCGAATGGATCTTGTAGGGTGTTACAAAACATATCCGAACCCGAAGTGTTATTAACCGAACCCGAATGGATAATCCGAAAAACCCGAAAAACCCGAAAAACCCGAAAAATATCCGAACAAACCGATCCGAATGTCCGAATTAATATATAATATAAATATTTAAAACATAAATATGTACTTCAAATATTCAATTTCATGTTTATTTCAACATGATATCTGACAATAAGTATCTAATTTTTTTTAAAAAATATCTTAAATACTCCATTATATATAAATAAGTATATATTTTTATGTTTTTCTATTGAATTTTAGATTTTACTTAGGGTATATCCGAACCGATCTTATATAACCCGAATCCGAATGATATATGGTTACTTCGGGTATTATCCGAACCGAACCGAAACCGATGTGTTATATCCGAACCCAAACCGAACTTGTAGATTTACTAGAATGGGACCTAGAAGGTGTTACAAAATAGAACCGAAATCCGAAAAACCCGAACCGAACCCGAATGGGTACCCGAACGCCCAGGTCTAGTTTTAATTGTACTCAAAGCTACAAAAACCGGTGAGACTTGCCTATCACCTAATATCATATATTTTTATTATATAAATATAAAAGAATATTGATATCAGTCCTAATATCATATATTTTTAGAATTAAATATAAAACTAAATATTCCTAGGTCTCTCTCATGCCGAACATATATATTTACGATTTGAATAGATGAAGAGTTTGAAGATGAATCATCACAAGACTCTTATGTGAAATACGTTTTATCACTGATTTAGCTTTAATTTAATACATTATTAGGTCTTGGTTTTATTTAGTATTTAATATTAACATTTTGGATTTTTAAATTTAAATTATATTATAAAAATTTATTCTATATTTTATTTTAACTATATTTATAATTTTTATTTTTTATTTTTGATCGCGGATTAGTTCAGTTAACTCATGATCAAGATGATCTGAATTCGAATTTATATATTGAAATTCATATAATAAACGAGATGAGTTAACTCATGAAAGATCATTTTGACGCTCCCAGTCTCAACTAGCTTCCTTACTGTATATTAAATTTGAGAACTTAATGAACTGAGCAATAAAATTTAGTGATTTACGTTAGTACATTATTTTGTCGCCATCTAAAACCAAATCCATATAATATTGATAAGTACTCCCTCCATTTCATAAAGAGTATCATTTAGACACTTTTCACATATATTAAAAAATTCATTAAAATACATTTATTTTTTAATTAATATCACATATCTAACCAATAGTATTTTAGATAAATAGTTTTATTTATAAGATCGATGCATTTTGCAATTAATTTTGAGCTGAAAGGTTGTATAAATTACATTGGTATTGTAAAATGACACTCTTTGTGAAACAAAAAAAATGAGTCAAAATGAAACTTAATATGAAAAATGAGTATAACTGTGGTGTTGGCTAGCTTTGAATGCCTCTAGAACTGTAATGCTAAGTTAACATTTTAATGTTGTTGTTGTTGTTAACGATTCCCGAAAAAAAAATCGTCTTCTCTTTTTGAACGAAAGATACTAGTATTACAGTGAAAATACTAATTGATGATGGTTAAATAGCTTCAACAATAACTATTAGACGTTTAGCAATGATCAGCTAGGGGAATAAAAGAATATTAATGTGTATTTCGTTCTATAACTCGATTATAAAATGCAGAACAAAGAAAATAGAACATTAATGCTACAAATTACAAATATGCAAAGTGGCTTGGAGGCACGAACCTGTTAATATTTGGTCAACTCTATCACCCATTGGGTCAATCCTTGTTTATCATCAATACATAATGTCTCTTCAAGATGTCAACACGTAGCCGCTGCCTTTTTTTTTTTTTTCTATCAAACCTTTCCTTAATACCTTAATAAAACGATTACATCTCTAAAACAGAGTTTTGAGAAAATAGAACATTCTTCGCCAGCTGATCAGCAGCCGAATTACATGACCGATTAATAAACTTAAAGAAGATAGAGTTCAAGAAAAGATTCAACACGCAGATGTCATGGAGAATTCTTTGTAGAGCAATCACAGACTTGTTTCCTGTGATTAGAGAGATGAAACTTTTTGAATCAGAGAAACAAATCAAGTCTTTAATGTTGAGATCAATAGCAGCTTTCATGGCTGCCTTCAATGCCAGCGCTTCCGCAATCAGCACAGACGCCACCTCAGTCGAAGCCGAGCCCTGTGTTAGCATCGTTCCATCAGGTTTCATGCAGATCCAACCCAATCCTCTTGCGCAAGTGGAGCTGTTCCAAGCCGCGTCCGAGAAACAAGAGAAGACATTTCTATTTACCTGAGAGACCGCTGGTATGGAGTTCTGGGTTTCTAGTCTTAGACAGTCTTTAGTAGAATCAGAAGGGGTTTTGATGCTTGTGTTAGCATTCTGCCATTCACGAGCGGACTTGATGGCTTTCGCCAATACCTCTGATTCTGAAAAAGACTTATTTTTAAAGATTAGTTGGTTTTTACTTGTCCAAAGAACCCACATGAGTCAAGGGTAAAGCGGAGCAGATAATCCCATAAAAGGGAGATTTATCATTCTACGACACTCTTTAAGAAGATCTCCAGTCGATGCACACAAACTCCTAGTAGGGACAAACATGGCCGGGACCGAGTCCCACACTTTCCTAGCGAAGGGACAGTGAAACATAACATGAATAACAGACGTGATGAAGTAAGAAAATAAATATGACGTTGTTGATATATAGGACATGTTGACTACATCTACAAGTTTACAATACAAAAACTACATAAACAAAATCAAATGCGGTGTACGAAGAGTCCGGAAGGTCTTTGCAATTGTATATTGATTGATACGTGGTCTTGTCTCACTGGATAGTTTCCTTAAATAGAAATATTAGTTGCTGTCTTACAACCTAATTTGCAACATTTTCTATAAGCAGTTTATTAAATATATTAGAGGACCAAATGTTTATTCGGTCCAGTTCTTTCCCCACCATGATATTACTATATAGATCGATTAAAATATCATCGACCAGTTTGACATTTTGTGCATATTGCTTGCTAGGTTCTTCTAATATTTTTGTTAGCATTTTAAACTAAGAGACATTTTTTTATCGCGGAAAAATTATATGATCTCATAAGGGTTGAATTAGTGTATAGTGCGTATAATATTGTTATAGATTAGAATCCTAGATAATCCTAGTGGCCCGGGTTCAACCCTTCCATTTGCTATGTTTAGATAAGTAATTGTCAAAATGCATTGTCATTCTGATTTTCCTAAACTAAGAGCTGATAACTTTTGGAGATAAGTGATCGGGAATATGCTATAATATTCCCCCTTTTATCTCTTTTATGATTTAGGTCAATTAGTGAGATCCATTTTTAATAGTATTGGTAGATGGTGTTTAATAAACAGAAGAGACACCACCTTTTGTATTATATAATTTCATTGCCTGAAAAGGTGTTAAATCTGCCGGAAAGGAGAAGAAGAAAAGGTAATAATACATATAACAATACAGGCATTAGGCATTTGATATAAACATAGCGTATTGTTATATGTATATGTCTCAGTGTAAATGTGAGTGAATTTCGACCTTTCATTTTAATGTATATGATCATTATATATAATACATATGAATGACCATTTCGTATTTTAGGGTTCCTATCTGAAAATTAAAAATAAGGTCTGTTGAAAAGTTAAAAACAAAAAAAAAGTTCTTTATAAAGTGATAATTTCAAATTGTTGAAACATAACTATATGCTACTTATAATTGTTCCATGAACCATTTTTCTTTTTCCTATAGACTATAGTGACCAGACGACGGAAACATCTTACGTACATACCTTAGCTAACAGTCGACAATCCACAACATGAACCATTTGTATATGGCATGATCTTCCATTGTGGACTGTTGAATTTGGATTTCTTTCTTCGATTCTATTTGTTCTTTATACATTAAGACGTCGTGCACATGGTATCATGACGATGTAAATGCTATAACAAAAAGAAGACATGGTATGAACCTAATGTTTCTTTCTTAAAGTTTCTGTAATGTTTTTCCTATAGAAAGAAAGCATAGTTTTGTTTTTGACGAGTATATGTTTCTGTAATGCTTTTCTTAAACATCTTTTGACGAGTATATGTTTCATTCTTAAAGTTTCTGTAATGCGTTTCCTACAGAAAGAGGCATGTTCTTTTTTCCATATTAGATGTGTCATAAATAACTTTATAAATATATATAATAACACTATATCAAGTATTTGACGATGTAACCAAATGGAACATATATAATGCGATTATAGGCGAACATCCACTCGATATTTGAAATATCTATATGCCAGTATTTGGTACCAAATCAAAATGTGTAATACACCGAACACACTTCGCTCTTCAAAACAGAATAACTTTTTGAAGAATATTATACATATACTTCTTTAACTTTTTCTATTCAAAGATCTTACAAACTTTACAAACTGCACGGTAGTTAATAATAATAATTTTTAAAATATACCTATTGCTTATATATATTTATATTATTATTAAAATCGCACTGCAAAATTTTTGCAGTTGTTTCAATATATTACCATTCAGATACTAATTGTAATAAAAATAACAATTTTGACGAATAAAGTAACAAGATTAAAGAACCAATAAGGGTACCAGCAGAAACATCAAACATCATTTGTCAATCATGCCTTCGTGATTCTTCTTTGCGAAAGAGAGTTTCAAAATTAAATATTAAGACTATTTTCTATGCTAAGTAATCTATTTATGTATATTAAATTAGTACGGAGTCATCTAACTGCAACATTTTATTATTCTTATTTGCTAACACGCACATACTTTTTTTTTCAAAAGAAGAAACATGCACATACTTCTTTACTATAACTATTGGTTGGGTTATAGTTACTTCATAAATAAAATATACATATAAAATAAAGGAAGTTTTTGATCAAAAAAAAATAAAAAAATAAAGGAAGTCATAAAGATAATTTATCTATTTTCAAAAGAATATCCACTATATTAACGCATATATTACACATTATTAACAAAAATAGAAATAAATATTGATTGATTTGGTAATGTTTTACATGATATGTATAGGCAAATTCAATCAAAATTCCAAAATGTCTATGAAAAAATAACAACGCACAGAATTTCACCCAAAAAATAATAATAGAATAATTTATTTACTAGATTGATATCTTTAAAAATATGATTACTATTCATGACAATATATTTAGTATTTTTCATGAACTCAAATTGTTAACTATTTTGAAATTTTGTATCGAACCTAAAGCTTAAACATGAAATATAAACTCATTCACAAATCACGAACAAAAAAGTATCCACTATAATTATTCAATATTCAATAGCGTATGTGAAATATAAACTTTATTCATTGTATTACTTTAACTGACGTAATAATGATATAGATAACTAGTTCTATTTCTCATAACAATTATAGTAATTATAGGTTTAAAAAAAAAACAATTATAGTAATTATGCTTGATGAGTTATAGATTCAAAGAATCGTAATTATCCGTTCACTTGTTAATTTCGCAAATATCTTTTTTTTTCTAGCTCATATGACGATCCAAAAATTGTCCCTTTTCTGTTAAAGTTCAATAATTTATTTTTCAAGTTGAAGTAATTTATACGAATATTTTAAAAGCTCAGAAAAAGTTTTTAAAAAGGGGAAAGTGCTAAAACAACCTACCCAAGTTGCGTTACACACTACGTATCTTTCTCCACACACACAAAAATGGGGAAATATATTCTTTTTCGTTTCCATATTCTACAAAACAATATTTTCGTTTTAATTCTTGTGATTAAGAAAATGAAAACAATGCAATTTTGTTTTTCCAACTCCTTTATAGTTTCATTTGCCCATTTTCCCTTTATATTTTCTTCATCATATTCCTAACCTTTCTCCCCAACTTCTCTGTTCATCGTTTTCTCTCTCTCTAGTTATAATAAATATCTTCACATAGCATTCATCTCTAAAAAAAACCATTCAAGATCAAATAAAGGGTTTAATTAAGGTTTCTTGAAGGGACAAAAAATGGAGACGTTTTGTGGGTTTCAGAAGGAAGAAGAGCAGATGGATTTACCTCCAGGGTTCAGGTTTCATCCAACAGATGAAGAACTCATAAGTCACTATCTCCACAAGAAGGTTCTTGACATCAGCTTCTCAGCCAAAGCTATTGGTGAAGTTGACTTGAACAAATCTGAACCATGGGAGTTACCATGTAATATTTCAAGATCACCATGATATCATCACGTTTTAACAATTTCTTTTGAATTCTTCTTGAAACCTAACGTTGCAGGGGATTCTTTTTATACAGGGATGGCAAAAATGGGCGAGAAAGAATGGTACTTCTTCTGTGTGAGGGACAGAAAGTATCCAACCGGTTTGAGGACTAACCGGGCAACTGAAGCCGGTTATTGGAAAGCAACCGGGAAGGATAAGGAGATTTACCGTGGTAAATCCCTTGTGGGGATGAAGAAGACACTTGTTTTCTATAGAGGCAGGGCTCCCAAAGGTCAGAAAACAAACTGGGTGATGCATGAGTATAGGCTTGAAGGCAAACTCTCTGCCCATAATTTACCTAAAACCGCAAAGGTAACACCCCCAAGTTCCATCCATTGCTCTGTCTTTTTTTAATATATTTAAAACGCTTTCGTTTGATAAGTTTTGTTGGGTTTTGTCAGAATGAGTGGGTGATATGTAGGGTGTTCCAGAAGAGTGCTGGAGGGAAGAAGATCCCTATTTCGAGTCTAATCCGTATCGGTACACTGGGAACCGACTTTATCCCTTCCCTTATGCCTTCTTTAACCGATGCTTCACCTTTCAACGATAAAACCAAAACAGAACCGGTTTACGTGCCCTGCTTCTCCAACCAAACTGATCAAGCCCAAGGAAACACACTTAATTGTTTCAGCAGTCCTGACATTTTCCACAGGATCCCACTCTACCAAACTCAATCCCTCCAAGTCTCTGGTAATTTACAGAGTCCCATTCTCGGTCAAGAACATTCGGTTCTGCATGCTATGATTGATAACAACAGAAGGCAGAATCTCAAAGTGATGAGTGTCTCACAAGAAACAGCAGTTTCTACTGACATGAATACCGATATTTCGTCGGATTTTGAATACGGTAAAAGGCATGCTCAAGAAGATCCGTCTTCCTCGGCTGGACCTGTTGATCTTGAACCTTTCTGGAATTACTGAAGAAGATTCAAGAGTCTAGTGTTCACTAATTTACTGTCATAAAAAAAGTAAGAAAACAATTTCAGCTTTTGTCTGGTGTGTCAACGTTTGTATAGATTATTACAATCTCAACTTCCACTATATGTTATACTCAAAAAGAAACTTAAAATATAGTTTGTTACTTGTTGCTTGCTTGAAAGTGAGGAGAGTCTATTGGGTACTATTTATCATTAGAGCTATGGATCATTTTACCCTTTTACCATTGGTTTGTTTTTTAGTGCTTTGACATTTGGAGTTCAAAGTCTTGAAAAAGTGAGTCGATTTAAATTTTGATATTTACTTAGATAGAAGTTTGCCAATTTCTCTATTACTACAATCTAGTATAGCCGTATAGGTGATAGCCGTTGATACATTGTATGATTTGTTTTCCAAATGAAAATAATATTCACCTTTCAATACTGTAATTTGTAGATACAGATCAAATGACTATGAAACATGGTGATTTGTATTCATTCAAATTATAAGAAAAAGAAACATGGTTATTTTGTACTAGTATTGACAGTGTCAAATCCGAATTCAAACGCTCTGTGGATTATAGACAGAAAATGTGTTTGAAGAGATCTGCATATCTTTAGCTACAGTTTAGTTTAATGTGTTTCTCCAAACTATTGTCTTTTTTTTTTTCTCAAATTGAAATTATATAACATAAGGCCCAAAGCCCAAAGTACAGGGACAAGCCCAATACAAACCAGCCAGCAAGGCCAGGACCACAACGGGCCCCAAAAAACCACAAAAAAAAAACCCGGACCCGAAGGCCCAAGAACACGAGCCCACCAAACTCCACCGACATCCTTCCACGTGGTTGCATCCTCCACTCCCAGGATCCACGCGTCACGCCCACAACGACGGAACACCGTCACCACGCTGCCTCTCCCGACCGTCGCGGCCGGAACTTCAAATCGTCGTGGTCGCCTGAATAAGTTCCGAAGATCACCGGAATCTGTGGCCGCTCCCTCCTAGACTTCGCATGGCTTGGTCACGGACCTCTTCAACGGGTCATACCCTAGATCTCGTCCACCGCCATCGAATCCACCAACTTCATCTTCTTCACCCTCACTTCCTCCGAGAAGAATCTCCACTCAGCCGTGAGCATCTCTAGAAACGAGATCCCACCCACCGAAATCACAGAAACAAAGACCATAAACAATTAACTACTAACCCTAGCAACGCCGCCGCCGAATATGAACAGGCTAGCCGACGCGTAAGCTTGATCCGACCGTACACCCTTGTCGGAAAGGTGCCACGACGGAGGCCAAAACCGAACGCTCACCACGCGGAGGGTGACTCGCCGGACGCAGGACAAACTACTCAGACACCGATCGGAACCAACAAAAGAACAACAGCAAACTAGATTAGACTAACCGCCGGACCGACGGTGGCTGTGGAAGCCCACGCCGTCGGCCGGAGATGATGAAGACGCGATTTACTTTCTCTCTCCTCTCGCCTTTCTCAATCCAAACTATTGTCTTTCAACAGTGTTTATATTAAAATGTATATTTTAGCACTAAAAAATCTGGTCAACAATGAGACCGCTGAGGCGCCTACTTACCATGGTGTTCACATCCACTGCAAATTTTAGACTTTTAATAATCAAAGAATACAAATTATTTGGGTTCAGCATCTCTATTGGAGTCCTTCCACAAAGTCCCCAATCTTCTTCTTCTTCTTTTTTTATCATGAAACTGCAAGGGCTATCTCTTACATAAAGGCTTTTCCTCCACTTTCTGCCTTGGTCCTCTCCCCTTTCCCCTTAAGGGATGTCCTTAAGGCATCCCAATAATGATGGTCTTCTAGTAGCAATAATGTTCTAAAAGTATTCATAATATAAATCACTATTTAATAAATATAATGAACATAGACAATATCCATGCTTTCATAAATCTCATAATAGATGTCAACAGATAAATAGTCATGTTTGCTGTTTAGTAAAAAACCAATCTTATTTTAAGCTATATATGTAGAACATATAAACTCAGAACCAATTCCGAGTTTTAGAAGACAACAAAGTAGAGAAAAGATGTTTAATTTATATTTAAACTTTCTACGACTGTTAAAACACATCAAACTAGAGTAAAAGTTATTTTATATATATATGTGTGTGTGTGTGTGTGTGTGTGTGTGTGTGTGTGTGTGTGTGTGTGTGTGTGTGTGTGTGTGTGTGTGTGTGTGGTTTATTAAGATTTCCGGTCGGAAATGTGTAAAGTGAAACACAATTTCCATGAACATAAAACCTAAATTTACGTAACGTATCAATTAGTAGAGTTTCAAAAGTATCCCGTTTCTAATGCTACTGGAAAAAGCATGTGAGGGAAATAGAATATATATAAAAAACTAATTAAGGTTTACAGTATCATATTTAATATTTAGATCAGTTTTATTATTAAATAAGCCTAATACAGTTTTAGTAAGAAATTGCGTTGTATATTATAAAACATTTTTTCTAACTATATAGGAAATCAAACTAGGCATATATGGTTCGAATGAAATAACTATATAATATAATAAATAACAATCATGATTAAACTTTTTAGCAAAAAAAATCATAATTAAACTTTGAAATGTTTATATTTCGCCTTTTCTCAATCCTTCTTGCACTCGTTCCATGACGGATCTATTCCGTTATAAAGCTGTTATGCGTGATGCTTGAAATTTGTGTGCATTGTCCATATGTATTACGTATATATATATATATATATATTCTATCATGCGACATCATATGTTTTTATTTTGACATTATATGTGTTTATGCTGCAATATATAAGTAATTAGAAATTTATTATTATTATATATGCATGGTAACAACACTTAGATCATCTCCAATAATTCTAAAATCTGATGATCATTTTTATGGGGTGAGAAAATACATGAGCATCACAAGAGTCGCCAAACTCGAGTATTAACACTCCTAATCTCTCTGGCTAGAATGGTTCACTGATGTTTATTGAAAGGTATCATATAACCATTAAATATCTAAAGATATGATTTAAACGCGGATGGAAATAATGATCCATATCCTTTATTTCATGACACAATTCGAATTACCAAACAAAAGGCGAGGCACGTGATGTTATGATCATAACTAGAAATGAGATAAATCGAGTCCCACACGACATCTTCCTTAACCCAACTTTTTAACATTTACAATATTACGTTCAAAATTACTTTTTTTTTGGTAAAACGTTCAAAATTACTTGCGGGTTTTACATGGATACGTGTACGCACGTGTCATAATTAGATGTTAATTGTTCACCAGTTTATTTCCACTTACAAACCAAATGTTAGTTCATGTTTCTTCCTAATCTAATAATCATATAAAGCTCGGTAAGAACAAACGAAATTTTTGTTTTTCCTTTCAGATGCAGATGATATTAACCCTTTATCCACTAATGAACATATTAAAATGATTGTGAAAAAATCCACTTTAGACCTAAATAATTTTTAGGTATCTAATAACTATAGTTATTAGATTATTTTTAAAATAGGGTGTAACATCCCGGTTTGTATATATGCTGAAAGGGTTAAGAAAATTACTTGACTACCTATGTCATTAAAATACATTTGTTTTTCGGTCATATATTCAGAAAGAACTCTACAACTAAACGTATCTGGACTAGAATAATTGAACGATATGTAATTCGTTATATCATCCGGATGAAACAAAATACGTAAAAAATCATGTGGAGATTGCAAAGTCAGTAAATTTGATTTTCAAACCTCCGAAAAAATTAATGCACCCCCATCGCACGAAATAGAACCCACGAACTGAGAGAGTGGGCTAAGAGTTTCATTAGTCGTAGGCGGTCAAAACATTACAAATGGTATCAAAATCAAACTAGGATGAAGGTAGAGTCCTTGTGTGGACTCATACTAACATAGGTAACGACCTTAACGAAGTTGTTACGTTCTTTAAGAAAGGATAAACTACAATACCATGTTTGTGGTAAATGTTGTAAATGTTGAAAGATTTAAATGAATTGATTTGGTTACCAATATCACAAAATTCAGAGTTAAACATATTTGGAGGTTATAGTAGAAGAATGTGTGATCTATTAAAAAATGATATGCAATATCGTGAAAGTAAGACAAAACTAAAACTCATGTAGCGATTATAAAGGTTAATAAAAAATACTTTCAAGAATTCAGAAAATTTAGATATTTTCAACCACATGAAATATAACCCACGGACCGAAAAAATGGGCAGTCCATTGACCATAGACGTTTGGAGCCTTACATACGTAGGGTTTCTGTTGTTTTTAACCATTTCTGTGTAGTAATCACAAATTCTTAAATGTGGAACCTCAAACCTTGTAGGAAACACTAAAAGCCAAAACTAGACGCTAAAAGCTCAAGAAAAACCATTATGTCTCACGAATCGGGAATAACGAAAGTTAGCCGTGAATGAAACAAAATACTAAAGATGTAAACTTAACCATATAAGTGGACATCACACAATAATTAAGAACGAACGTATTTAAAATGGATCCTTATCTTCATATGCAAGAATCAAGAACTCTGTTGTATATAATAGGGCCAGACTGAGGCCTATATAAACTGGCCCACTCAGTCATTGAATCATCATGTATGTACATACGCTAAACAAAAATAACACTGGTAGTCTTGTACCAACAGGCCCGGTTCTATAGACTTCACTTAACCACCTAAAGGCTAAATCATATCTTGTTTTCTCTAAACTAATATACTAATTTACACTAATCAAGTTCTATTTTATTTGTTTTATTTTAGAAAACAGTCAAGAAACACTTTAATTATTTTATTCGATGGCTTTTAAACTTAGTTACAATGAGAAGATTACACAAACAAATAAAAGTAATATACGGGAGAAAATTCATATAGTAATGTTCTTTTTAACGCTGATTCATTATGATATTACAATTATAATATGAAAAAATTATATAGAAGATTCGACAATCAACAGTACTACTTGCATTATGAAATCTACGCCTAACTGTATCACCTGAATCGTCCTATGATCCATTCCTGACCAGATTAACTTGCATCATGTTATAGATCTTTTGTAAACATTTTTCGTAATCTGCATAAATGTTTAATAAACTACTCCCTACATGACTTGAAACCTGAATTTATCTGTAAGAAATTACATAGCCTGTGATTCGAACCCCAGACATGGATGTAGAAGCTTTTAAACCATACATTTAGAAAATGCATCTAGATGTCTTCGAGATGTTTCAAATAGGTGTTATTCGTTTGTTAATTTCATTTATGCATTTGAATAAATTATTTGAATGTAACTATGTTCGTTTATTTTTATTTTTTAACTTACATCTCGAAAATGACTAAAATAAACATGTTTTAATGTTTTGGTGAAAAGTGTGTTTTAATAGTTTTGACGGAAAAAATTCGTTTTACGGTTTTAGCCGAAAAAAATATTTTTATGGTTTTGATAGAAATATGTATTTTGTTGTATTGACGGAAAAAGTGCATTTTTACAGTTTTAAAATTTCTGGTTTTAGTGGAAAAATATTTTTTATAAAAATATGATTTTTATTTGAAAAGAATATTTAGTTTCATAGTATTAAATTTGAAAATAGTTCTTAGATTTAAAAAAATATATTTTTATCATTTATCATTTTGGATAAATTATATGCATCAAGATGCTGCAATTAAATGCATAAAGCAAACATCGCTTTGAACTTTTATCTAGATGGATCACTTGAGCAAACGAACAGAATCATAAATGATTGTTAAAGCGATGGTCATCTGACATCTTCATTACATGATTTTGTACTTGAATAATTTGTTTTTGCTCCGATAGAGAAGATCCGATCTACCATCGTCTGTTTGATCAATCAAAGGCGATAATCGTCTTGTTTCTCTTGAACCAAAACCTGCAGATTAGATAAACTGAAGATTTTAAAAGCACAATTTTTCTTAATAGCATAAGGTAAATTTTAAATTGTTGTAAGATAATGTCTATATTTATTTAAGAATGACAAATGAAAATAGTAGAGAACCACATACTCTTACCATACACAGCCCCCACTTTCCATTATTTCGTGAGAAAGTTTTGAGTTTATCCCCTATGATAAATTTATAAGTTCATCAACCAATATAATTTAGTTATTTAAATTCAGTATCTTCTAAAAAAAACAAAATAATAAGAATTTATCAAATCATATTATGTCTTTAAAATAAATAAAATAGTAGCAATTACCAAAAAATTAATATTATTAACACCGTCAGTAAAACACTGAAACTAAACTCTAAACCCTTAGATAAACCATAAAATTTAAATTATAAACATTAAAAACTAAATCTTAATAATACTAAACCCTAAATCATTGACCTAAACTCTAAACCCTATAATTTATAGTTTATAATGTATCCAATGTTTCAAGGTTTACCCAAAGATTTAAGGTTTAGTGTTTATGATTTAGAGTTTAGTATTTTACTGATGGCGTTAACAATATTAATTTTTAATACTATTACTATTTTTATGTATTTTTTATTTTAACCCTAAATCATTAATCCTAAATTCTAAAAATTAAACTTTAAATTATAAATTATAAACAGTAAACCCTAAACCCTAAATCCCGAACTCTTGGGTAAACCCTAAACCGTGGATAAATCCTAAATTCTAAGGTTTATAATTTATCCAAAAGTTTATAGTTTAAGGTTAAAGATTTAAGGTTTAATGTTTAAGATTTAGTTTTTAATATGTATGATTCAGGGTTAGGATTTACCCAAAAATTCAATGTTTATAAGGTTTAGAATTTATCTAGGAGTTTAAAGTTTACTGTTTTGATGATGGTGTTAACAATATTAAAAGAAAATTTGGTAACTAATACTACTTTTTTATTTTAAAAATAATATATTTGATAATTCTTATTGTTTTGTTTCTTTTTTTTTAAAAGATATTAAATCTAAAATAACTAGATCTTATTGGTGGGTGAATCCAAGAATTTTTTTTATTTCATTGCTTTTCAGTTTTTGTTTCTATCTCAAAAGGAAACCTTGAAGGTGTAACCACATGAATCAGTTCGTTTCACTGCTTTTTCTTTTTGTAACACCTTCACTGCTTTTCTTTAGCCAGGCCAAGTTCACTAGTTATGTAAAAAAAAAAAGAAGTTCACTAGTTATGTATATATATATATATATATATATATATATATATATATATATATATATTGCAATTTGAATAAACCAATGGTTGCACACAAAAAAAAACCAACAGGGGTAACTGTGTGACTGAAACATTTTCTTCTTTAAAATAAACAATTTCTTCCTTAATTCCCTTTTCACTAGAACACACTTTTATATCTGTTTAGGCTATTCAAAGCTATATTTACCCTATGAAAAGCTAATCAAATTTTGTTTAGAACTTTAAGATTTAAAGAAATAAATAACTAATAACTAATAATTAATATGGATATAATTTAAGTTGTGAAAAGTTGATCTTGAATTGTAGCTTAACTCAAACTTGGACTCATTTTCAATACCTATGAAAGCTATCGTAGTTGATATAAGGGGTTATTTGTGATATAATAAAAATAGAGTAAAATTAGTTTTGTAGAAAAAAGTTAGAAAGAGATAGGAAGAGAGAAGAGGAAAGAGGATATGATTTTGGTTATATAATGAATTATGGGTTTTTGTTTAGTTATCTCCTCTAATTTTCTTTGATATAACGGAGATTATCAAGTGACGTGTCTCTCTTTCTAATATTTTTTTTATATTTTTCTGTTTTCTCCACATCATTTACTAAATAGTTAGTTCAAGTCGTAATAACACGAAAATGACAACTTGATTGTAAAATAGATGAAGGACATTGATTCATAAATCAAATGGTGAACAAAACTGATGTATTTCAACATATATTCGGAAACATAAGTTCTGTTTGATTAATTATTTACAGTATGATACTAATTTTGAAATAATACTTGGTATCGCCAAGTGTTATCTCTATTATTCAACATATATTCGGAAACATAAGTTCTGTTTGATTAATTATTTACAGTATGATACTAATTTTGAAATGATACTTGGTATCGCCAAGTGTTATCTCTATTATTAAAATAGAATTACATTTTTAAAATGCACTTTAGTTTTCAGTGTTATTTACACTTTCATGCCACTGACATTAAATAATACTTCATATTTTAATACTTTGTGTTTTCCACTTTGATTAATGCGTTTTTCACAATTAAATTTGAATTAAATACACAATTAAATAACACTTCACCTTTTAATGTTTTGTCTTTTCCACTTACATTAATATGTTTTCTAAAATTAAATTTGAAATAAATACATTTCATTAACTTCTCAATTAAATCAATGTCAAATTAAAAAAAATACAATTTTATTGGACAAACAATACATTAATATCAATTCTTCATTTAACAAATCTTAACGAAAAAAATAATTACCAAATTTGAACCGAAACTAGATAATATCCAAACAGATTTACCATTTTGGTATCTACAGAACCATAACCAAACCTTATCCGAACGAAATATTTCGGATATTTGAATGTATTTAAATCATATTTATATACTTCAATATGTTAGCTATTTTTCGAGTTAATATCCAAGATATAAGCTATTTAAATTCTTTAAAATATTTGAAATATAAAAAATAGTCAAAAGTAAACATCTAAAGTAGATAAATAATAATCAAAACAGCAAAAATATTTATTCTTCATCCAAATTTTGAAGTTAAACCTATTTTTATTTTTAATTTAGGTACTTTGGCTTACATTACTCAAATTTACATGTTATATTTTTTTAGATTTAGGGATATTTAAAGATATATAAATTTTGAAAATTTAAAAATAATTTAAATGGGTTATCAAATCCGCAAAGATCCGAATCAAACTGGAACCAAAGTTTATAAATACCCGAATAGAGATAGAATCTTTAAACTCGAAAATTTTAAATCCGAATAGATTTTAACCGAATTCGAATGAATACTCAAATACCCACCCCTAGATTAATCAATATAAAACGATCAAATATTACAAATATACTATTTAGTATAAATAAATAAAAAATAAAACTGAAAATTAATATCCGTGCGATCACACATATCAAGATCTAATATACTATTAAGTATGAACTATTGAAAACGAACAATAACTGAAATGACAACTGACAACACAACGGAAATCAGTGATCCCCGTTGTGGTCGTTAAATCCCTTGCGAAGTGAATGTAGGAATGTATTCTTTTATTATTTATGAAGAAAATAATTATTTTTACATCTTTCAAAAGGAAAAATCTTTTTTTTTTCTTTTTCAAGAGTCTTCGATCGATTCTATTTTGGGGAGTGAGTGGTTGTTTCCCACGTTTTGGCTTTAGCTACATGGTCCCAAACGAATGGCTAAAGCCTAAAGTTATCAAGATTACCTCAACCAATAGATTTTTTTTAAATCGCTTTCTTTTTTGTCCTTTTTATTTCAATATAATTAGTCATCACGACCTAACTACAAACAATTTATGTCGGTCTGCATCTGTTTTACTATGGTCTTTAGTAACTTGTCGATTTGGAGCTTTTCGTTCCCAAATGAATGCGTGACTGGTGTCGGTTATTAGTTGAATAGTGTTATAACACGGGGAATCTATAAAACACGTCTTGGCCTGCTTCTATTTGGGCGGTTTTCTAAGTATATGGTGTGATTAATATCGTTCTGGAAATTCCTCCGATGCCAAGATGGTGGGATGATGAAACAACGTGACCAAGAAACAGCCGATGATAGAAGAAACTTCACATTATATACGTACACTATACCTATAATTCGTGTGATAAGCATCATAATACGGTATATCAGGTATCGTTATGTTTACTTTTTTATAAGTCACGCAGATTGTCAAAATGTTACATTGGCAGTAATATACTTAGTCAAAACTTAGGAGGAAAGGACTAGTAATAAGTAGTAATAAAGAAAAGAGAGAAGAAAGTTAGAGAAGCTCCCGGAGGCTAAGACAAATTAATGAAAGATTCTTTCTACACCTGCTTTTTTCATTAGTTGTTGCCAATTCACACAAAAATTTCATCACGTGTTATTATTTTTAGTGATCGAATACTATTCAACGTTATAATATGATTTAAGAAATTCTCTATTGGCCTTAATTTAATCGCAGAACTTGAAACACCGTTTAACTATTCCAATCACAAAGTAAGCCCTAGAAAACGATCATCAAGGTGTGCCAAACTGGTGAATTTTACGTTGATAAATACCACGAAACATTTAGAGAACCATTTTCTTAATACCAAAACAAAACAAAAAACGAAGAGGCAGAAATATAATCAAGTAGATAGCAAGTTTTTTTTTTTTTGTTCAACAAGTAGATAGCAAGTTATTCAATTTTTTTTTTAAGAAATGAAGATACATAAAAAGTATTAGGACTTTGGAAGACCAGGGTTGGAAACAATCTCATAATACTAAATTCATATGGCTATGCGGTTAAAAAAAACTATAATTTGAATTTTATTTGAAATGTAGCAAGATAGTTCATATGTGGATTGTACCTTTTCTTAGAAATTAGTAGACATATACGTTCGGATATCTTATCAATTTTGGTTTGTGATCAATTCAAATTTGGGAATTTGAAGAATACAAATTTGGTCTCATTTGGATATTATAAAATTTTGGTTATGTGTCGGTTCATGTTTACTCGAGTTTGATTCGGAGATAGTAATACATTGGAAGTCTAGTAGAACCCGTTTTAAGTTCGAGTTTGGTTCTAATTCAGGTTTCAATTATCCAAATATTTATTTGTGACTTAAAAGAGATATATATATATATAAATTCGCAAACTTAAAAAATAAAATAATTTGCATTGACAAAACTTGATGGCATGATTAAGAAGCGTGCTAAGAAGAGAGAAATATAAACAAGTCAAAACGAACAACTAAAGATTCTATAAACACTGGAAACACCATTTAAACTTAAAAAGAGATAGCTTTAAAACTTTTGAAGAAAACTTAACTATAATCAAACTTTAAATGTAGTTGAAACACAAAATTCTCAATATTTAACTAATTATTAAAAATATACATTAGATAAAATATTGGAGTTGATTTTTCATGTAATAAATACTTATCAGAGTACTTATTCAAGATTAAATTTGTATTTGGCATCATTTCTTTTGAATCTTTGAAAATTAGATATTTTAGATATCTATTTGGATTTGGGTTCGGTTCGGATAAAACCTTACCTGAAATACTGTAGAAGAAGATCTATTTGTTGAGTTCACTTGAGTTCGGATTTACTTTTTATCGGATTGGATCTGTTTGAATTTTTGGATTTGTTTTTTTTTTTTGGTTTATCCCTCAAAATTAGTCTAGACTCTTCACTAAATCCAGGTTACACACTCCATATTATCAAAAGAGAGAAAAATACAGAAAAAATAAACAATAATATAACAACAAAAGTGGCAGCTTTAGGAAAAATGTAAACTAACAAAAGTGGCAAACAAATAGAGGACCTACCTCGAAAATAATCGTGATGTTACAATATCCTTTCGTTTCTCAATGATCAACAATAATTTTATTTTTCTTTACTTTGCAAGCATTGTTCTTGTTATAATATATAATTAATTACGAGCTGGAATTAACAATATGTATATAAATTATTCAAAAAATTATCTACCAAAATATCTCTTAACATTATATATAGAGTGAGTATAGCTCATAAGCTCACCACCATGCATCAAACAATTATTCACGCCTCTTAGCTCTAAATCATAAGCTTCTTTATTATGTTTTAGTATTATAGTATTACATGATTATATAAAAAAATAAAATTTGGAGTCTACGTGAAAAACATGAAACCACCTAGCAGCTCTGTGTGTAAGACCCAAGAGCGTTTCTCGATAAGCCTCATATTCAGATGCATCAGAGTTCTCATCAATAGATCTATTTATTTCTTATCTTGTTAGAAAGTTTCCTTCAAATTTCACTTTCTTCAAGTATATCTCTCTCTCTATATTATTTGCTTTCTTGGGTATTTTGAGAGGTTAATTATATATATGAAACTTTGCCTACTGGTGTGAATATATAGCGGCGAAAAATGTCAAGAAAACCGTGTTGTGTCGGAGAAGGGCTGAAGAAAGGGGCATGGACCACCGAAGAAGATAAGCAACTCATCTCTTACATCCACGAACATGGAGAAGGAGGCTGGCGCGACATTCCCCAAAAAGCTGGTTAAATATCTATGAAATTCTATACATGCTTATTTAGTATAATTGTTGTATGAAATTCTTATTAATTTATGATTGTGGTATGTAATTAGGGTTAAAAAGGTGTGGAAAGAGTTGTAGACTGCGTTGGACTAACTACCTAAAACCTGATGTTCAAAGAGGCGAGTTTAGTTCAGAGGAGGAACAGATAATTATCATGCTTCATGCTTCTCGTGGCAACAAGTACGTTTATATGCTTAAGTGTGTGTGTCTATGCATGGTTCCTCCAATTAATGTAATGAAATGCATGAGAAAATTCATGTTACTTTAAAGATATATCATTATTAGTTAATATCAATTAATTCCATGAAAAGCTCTACAAAGCAAATAAGCAATCATATTAATACCGTATTTGATCTCTCAATCTCTCTTCTTGCCTTTAGGTGGTCGGACATAGCGAGACATTTACCTAGAAGAACAGACAATGAGGTCAAGAATTACTGGAACACGCATCTTAAGAAACGTTTGATCGAACAGGGTATTGATCCCGTGACTCACAAGCCAGTTCTAGCTTCTAATTCCAACCCTACTGTCACCACGCCGCCAGAGAATTTGCCTTCCCTTGCTGCGCCTAGTTCCGACGACAAGCAATACTCTCGGTCGAGCTCAATGCCTTCCCTGTCTCGTCTTATCAACAAAGATGGGACACCAGCTCAAGGAGGTTCCTTGAGTCACAGGAAACGTTTTAAGAAGTGGAGTTCTACATCAAGGCTTTTGAACAAAGTTGCGGCTAAGGTCACTTCTGTAAAAGAAATATTGTCGGCTTCCATGGAAGGTAGCTTAAGCGCTACTACCTTACCATATGCAAGCTATTCTAATGTCTTCTCTGAGCAGATTCCCAATGGTGAGGATAGTTCCAACGCGTTCCTGACAAATACTCTCGCTGAGTTCGATCCCTTCTCCCAGTCACCATTGTATAATGAGCATGAGTTCAGCTCTACTTGCGATCTCGATATAGAGAACGATTTCTCACATTTTCTTGAAAAGCTAGGAAGAGATGACCACAACGAGGAGAACGATATGAATGTCGAGTATGGCCATGATCTACTTACGTCCGATGTGTCCCAAGAAGTCTCATCAACAAGCGTTGATGATCAAGACAGTATGCTTGGAAATTTCGAGGGTTGGTCAAATTATCTTATTGACCATGCTGATTTTATATATGACACGGAGTCTGATTCACTCGAAAAGCAGTTCATGTGAATCTTCATTTCCAGACAGAAAGGTTTCAAGCTGTTTGAAACTTGCCTGAACGAGAAGTTATATATGTATGTGTTTATTAATATTTGGATTGTTTTGTAGATGTCCTAGATTTCTTACTAATCCCAAGTTTAGGCGTTGTATGATGTAAAATAAGGATATCCTAGGTTTCCGCAAGAATTAAAAAAAAAGAGTTCGAGTTAGGTTTTCTGTGATAACATGCATGTAATCTCGCGGATCAATTGGTAATTGATTTGCGCAGGCCACTATGTTTTAGAATATTAAATATAATAAAGGTTGTTTTGTTTATCGTATTCTTCTAGTTCATAGTATCAGTATAATCGTTTTGAAAGAAAACGTTTATACTCCATTGTAGTCAGGCTGATTATAATCATCAATCATGCCCTCTCGTTTTCTTTTCGTGCTCTTTTTTATGATTAAATCACTTAGTGTTTCATTTCCATCGTTCCATGGCATGAAGGTGATGGTATCTTTCGTAGGATTTGAACTGACCACAACATTCTTTCGCTTCGTATATTGTAGAATAAATAATACTATTATTCGTAAATAATTCTATTACAAAAAGTTATAAACTGAACTTTAAAAAGAAAAACTCAAATGAAAATGACATCCCAAGAGAAATATATGTGTGGTTCATAAAAAGTTATATGTTCATGGAAGAAAATCATAAGCATAAACAACATATAGTTGAAATTAAGCTAAAGATCAAGAGGTGAAGCAGATAATTAAATTTGTGACAGGACAGACAGACATTATCTTGATACATAATCGAATCTTTTTTTTTTTTTTTTTTTGAACTGATTTTCATATTAAATGCAGAAGAAATGTAAAAATTACAAACCCATTGCTTAAGTTTTTAGCCCAACCCATAGTTATGCTAAAGAAACTCATATCAAGACCCAAAGTATGAACCTCCTAATAACACTTAGGCCCAGTTAGAAAAAACAGAAGAGTTGTCTAGGAAACATCGATGGTTTTGGAGGCAGAGTAAAGCGATGGATTGAGGAAGATGGAGAGAGGAGAGGAAGAGGCAGAGTATGGCGATGGCAGGGGATGTTGATCTAGAGCGATTATGACATCCACTGCTGCATCATGGCGGAGGAGGAAATAGGGTTTCTGCCTCTGAAAGAGAGAATCCGATCCCTTACCTGTCTATCAAGCAAGCGGCAGATGACAGGAGGTGATCGATAAGTACTTCTGTGGAGCCTAGCATTCCTTTCCGTCCAAATCCAATAAATACAGCCTTGCCAACATAGAAGCGTAAGCATCCCTGTATGAGAAGTTCTATTTGTAGTAGCTAACTGATTCATCACCATTGTCCATGAACGAGCAGGATTCAATCCACATCTTGGCGCAAGAGTACTCCAAATTTCCCAGGCAAAAGGGCAATCAAAGTAGAGATGATCACGGCTTTCAGAAGCTGCGTTGCAGAGCAAGCAAAGTGGAGATGTTTGTAGCCCCCAACCGATGATTCTATCTCTCGTCGGACACCGATTGAGCACAAACAACCAAGCCAAGAAACTTTGTCGTGGAATGCCTCCTTTGCTCCATACAGTTTTAAACCAAGGTACTAACGGTCCCTGCACCCTTAGATTTTGATACACACTTCCAATAGAGTATTTTTCAACTACTCTGTCGTCCATGACCCATTCATAGTAATCATCTTCATCATTTAGTACTATGGTAGTTAAAAAGGTATGTAATTGGACCTGTGTTTCAGAGCGGGCAGGAGGGAGCTGCCATGAGTTATGAGCTGACAGGGAAGCGAGAGTAGCTGACTGAGGTATCCCCAACGATGAGGAAGAGCCAAGTTGGAGGTATGATCTTACACACCCGAAAGGGGACCAGTTATCAGTCCAGAATCGGCAGGATAGACCATTAGAAACCCGTAAGTGTATCCAGTTGTATATCAGAGGACTTAGTTTCAATAGCTTATTCACTTGCCAAGAGAATCGTCGGTTAGGAGCTGTTATCCATAAGTTACTGAGATCACCATCTAGTACCTCCTCCTTGAACCAAGCTACCCATACTGAACCTGCTTGAAAAAATAGTAGCCAAATGAGTTTTAAACAGCAGGCTTTGTTCCACAACAGAAGATCATTTATCCCCAATCCACCTTCTCTCTTAGGCTTAGTTACTGTGTTCCACGACACCCTAGCTGTATGGTGATCCTCTATATTCCCCTTCCACAAGAACACACCACATAGCGAGTTTATCCTCTTTATGCAAGCTTTAGGTAGTATAAAAGTCGAACACCAAAACGTAGTGATCCCTGTTATGACTGTTTTAATGAGGAGTAATCTGCCCGCAAATGATAGCGCCTTAGAGGTCCAAGAGGAGAATTTTCTCTTAATTTGTTGTAGTAGCACCTCACAATTTAACAGTGTTAATTTCTTTGTGCAGAGGGGGACTCCAAGATAGCGCACAGGGAGAGAGCCAAGAGGCATACCCGTTGATACTTGGATGGTGTCAGTTTCTGCTTGTGATAGTCCCGAAGCAAAGAAAGAAGTTTTGTGGACGCTTACTGCCAAACCCGATCTCAACTCAAACTCCCGTAGCACTTGAAGTACTGCCTGAACAGAGTCCAAGGATCCGTCTATGAATATCAAGAGGTCATCAGCGAAGCAGAGATGAGTAAGCCTCGAAGAGGAGCAGCTGTAGTGGTAGTTGAAGCGCATCTCCCGGGCCGCTTTGTTCAGCATGAGAGAGAGGTTGTTGAGAGCAATAACAAAGAGATATGGAGACAACGGGTCTCCCTGACGCAGACCTCGAGTTCCCTTGAAGAAGCCGTTCACCAAACCATTGTATCCCACAGTGAAGCTGGTGGTGCATACACAAGCTCTGATCCAGGCGATAAACTCCCTTGGCAAGTTAAAACCTTCCAAGCAGGAGAAGAGGAAATCCCAAGATAAGGTATCGAAAGCTTTTGCTATGTCCACTTTTATAGTAATTCTTTTTGACCCATTTGCTCTGTGATATCCATTTATTAATTCCCCCGCCAGTGAGGTGTTTTCCACTAACAATCTTCCCCTTACAAATGCCGTTTGATTAGGCACTATAAGCGGCGTCAAGATGGGCTTCAGACGCTTGACGAGGAGGCGAGAGACCACCTTGTACAGAGTATTCAAGCAAGAAATGGGCCTAAAGTCTGTTATCAGTGAAGCTCCAGTGTGCTTAGGAACCAACGTGAGGATGGTGCTATTAGTTGCCGCAGGCATGAATGAAGAGAAGAAGAAGTGTTGAATTGAGTTCACCACCTCCTCTCCAACTATAGACCAAGCTGCCTTGTAAAACCCCGAGGTTAGTCCGTCAGGCCCCGGAGCCTTATTTGGGTTTAGCTTATGTAGAACTCTTGTGATTTCCTCCGGAGTTGGGACAGTGATCATTTCTGCACAATTGACCTGATCGCAGCGGAAGGGAGATAGAGATTGGAACCACTCAACTGGAGATGCTATCGTTACCCGAGGAGGAGGCATTGGCCCCAGTATGCTTGTGAAGTGGGCAACAGCGTGACAGCTCATGGCCAAAGGGTCAGTTAGTACTACGCCTGAGGAGAGGATAAAGCAACAGATGGTGTTGTAGCTAAGGTGGATCTGCACAATACGAAAGAAGAAGGTAGTATTCTGATCTCCCTCCTTGAGCCAATTGACCCGAGACCTCTGTTTAAAGTAACTTTCTTCTATCATTCTCAGGAACAGCCAGCGCTCATTAGCCTGTTTCTCTTGCTCAAACAGTTGTGGAGTTGGATTCTGCATTACCTGTACCTGCACATCTTGAAGAACACGGTTAGCCTCACTCACTCTTAGTTGGATTTGAGAAAAATTTTCTTTATTTAATTGCTTTAAATCACTCTTTATCTGTTTTTGTTTCCAGGAAAGAGCAGTGAGGTTCCAGGCAGCGCCACCGGCTTGTGTCCATGCGTCAAGTACCAACTGGTGAAACCACGGGTGATGGGAGAGGTAGTTAAAAAATTTAAAGGGGCGGGTTCCGGAGGTGGGCATTTTGTAGGCAAGGTTTAGGATGCAAGGGGTATGGTCAGAGGTGAGTGATGGGAGGAATATAGCAGAACAGTCAGGGAAAAGGGCAAGGACATGGTTATTTATAAGCAGCCGATCTAGCTTTTTTGCAATTGGTTCTTCAGGTCTCCGGTTAGTCCAGGAGAAAAAGGAGCCTTGGAACCGCAAGTCAAAGAGACCCATTTGAGATAGGCAATCCCCAAACTCGATCATAGGAGGAGTTAGAGAGTTTACGTTCAAGAGAGAGTGCTCAGCAGGGTGTAGGATCTGATTAAAATCTCCTCCTAACATCCAAGGGGTAGTGGCAAGAGAGAAATCTTGATGCACGTGTAGCAATTCCACCCAAAGGTCTGTTCTCTCTGAGCTCTCATTTGATGCATAGACTGCTGTATAAACAAACACTGATGTGCCTGGTATTTTCACCTCGCAGGTGAGTGCTTGACGAGATTGCTGAAGAACTCGCACAGATATGTTGTCTTTCCAAATGACTATGATCCTGCCATCATCATCTGATAAGTGATTTGAGGTATAGTTATAGCCTCTGCACAGCTTTCCCATAAGATAGTTGAGGTTTTGGGTTTTGATATGAGTTTCTAAAATAGTACCGAAAGAGGGCTTATGACTTGAGAGCCATTGACAAAAGGGCGAATGTTTTATCGGGTCATTTATTCCCCGCACATTCCAAAAAAATAGTTTTGTATTCATGGGGGCTTAGTCTATGGCCTCTTCAGGTAGAAGAGAACCATTAGGAGCCAAAAGAGTGAAAGGGTTTGAAGAGGATAAAAGCTGAAGAGGGGTAATAGGGTCAGGAGGTTTAACAGGTGGGAGAAGAGGTTTAGGGGCAAAAAATTTTAATTGGGCAGTAAAAGAGGGGAAGGACTGATTCGGTGAGCTAGGTCGGGGTCTTTTAAGAGGAGGTTTTGAATCAGGGCTAGGAGTGGAAGGCGGGGGATTAGAAAAAGGGATCAAATGGGTGGTTTGAGGGGGAAATGTCTTTTTAAGAGGCAGAGACTGATGGGAAGTTTTTTCAGGAGGAGCTGGGGGAAGGTTTTGGGCTTGAACAGGTTTCAAAGGCAAGGAAGAGGGGGCAAGTGCAAAGGTACCAGTAGCAACGATAGCAGTGCCAGTGGTAGGAGTGATCGACTTGTCGGGTACTTTATGCACATCAGATCGGTTGGTCACATCCTCTTCTGCTACATTTTTCTGTGAATTTTGCTTTTCCTTTGCATTTGAAGACTCAGGAGCATCCTTGCGCATAGGAGCAGCTTTTTTTCCTTTTGATTTAGCAGAAGAAGCACCCGCCTTTTCAGGTAAGGGAATCTTGAGGCAATTCCGTATAATGTGACCTAACTCTTTGCAATGCGAGCAGGTTGGTGGTATCCAAGGGTAAGCCACCGAGACTTCCACCACTTCACCAGATTCACGAGTAAACTCGACAATGCTTGGAAGCGGTTTCGTCAAATCAACAGCGACTTTGACATGAGATAGTGTCAAACTCACAAGATTTAGTGTGAAGTCATCTGTCTCCTTTGGTTCTCCTACCAATCCAGCAACAAGACTCAGGCCTTGCTGGTGTCGCAAGTCCAACGGGATGCCTGTTAGGTGCGCCCAAATCTGTATGGATTCCAGTGGAGGGGAAGAGAGAGATGCTGAGGAAGTCCATTGCACTGCCTGGAACATAGAGTCACCGACATACCACACTCTTTTCTCCAGTATTTTTTGTCGAAGATAATCTGAGGGGATCCTAACCAGCATAGAGCGCGAGAGGGGGTTCGTATGTATCTCTACACGGTTCCCTTTACCCCATAGACTATTCAACACACTCTGTATGTGGTTAAATGGCGGAGGCCGTCCATTGAAAAAACAGATTATGAAATCTCTATGCAACTCAGCACCTTTTTGAAACACACTGTCAGGAATGAGCACACGAGGCTTGCCAGAATCACATAATCGAATCTTAATAGTCATGTTTCAGTTATAATTTGAAAGCACTATCAAAGTATTTGTGTCAAAAATTAAAGACAACTATTACAGCCAATCACACCTTATATATTGGTTATGATTCTTCGATTTATTACTTCATATTTTGGATATGATTTTTACATCTCCTTATGGCTTATTTCATTACTATGTTATATATATATTACTAGTGGTTTTCCGGCGCTACGCGCCGGTTTCGTATATTTTATTCTTAAATAAATTTACAGTTTATTTTATGATCTTAAGAAAATTTGTTCAAAAATATGAAGATGATTTTTTTTTGAAAGAAAATGATATTTTTTCCGATCCATCTATTTGATAGTAATTATCGACTGTAGTGTATTATTTTGTTTTGAAGTTACTTATTTTCATTTTTCATATGTGTTATGTTTTTTTTGGTGACTTGTGTTTGTGTATTTTTGTTTTATGTGTAAAAAAATATTTTGTTACTCTTTCTGCTTCTAAATAAGTGTTTGACTCTTACGTTATTTTTTGTATTATTTGGTACAAATTTGAAAAGCTGACATTTTATATTTTGGACCACTTAATTCTTAATTTTCATTTATAGCTGTGTGAGGCGTGAAAAGTTTGAGATTGGCAAGGTTATGGGAGTTTTAAGAGGGGATATGTGAGTATTGTAAGTTTGTAACTGTGTGGTTGGATATGCGGTGGAAGAGTTTGAAGATAATTGTATAATTAGAAGTAGTATCAAATGAAAAGAACAGTAGCTGTAGCACCGATATCCTTTTCTCAGTCTTTCTAAATGACACCATTTGTCTTTATTTTCCTTTATGTAGTAAGTAGGCGGAGGTTTGTTTGCCCATATTGGTTACGAATTGGGCTGCCGATGGATGATTGATTATATTGCCATTGTAGTTGCTTAGGATTGTTTGCTAAGCCTGTATTAATGTCATAATAAGTTGACTGTTGTACTTCTTAGGATTAATTAGTATGTGGACCTCCTGATTATTTTTGAGGTTTGAATACTTTTCTTTTCCAAGTAATGCTATTTAAGTTTTAGAAAAATAGTTCTACAATTTTGTGCTTTTAAAAACAATCTTACGTTTATACTCCCTCTATTTCATAAAGTTACATGTTATAGATTATTTCAAAAAGATTTATTTTTTTACATTTACTATACATGTTTTATTAACTAATTGCAAACTTCAAAAAACTTAATTGCACTTATTGATTTTTTATTTATAGGCAAAATATAATCACAAATATATAAATAAATAAATGAAATTTAATAAATTTTATTAATATGTGTGAAAAATCTAAAATATATAACATTTTGAACGAAGAGAGTAAAATATAGTAAAAGGTAACTATAAGTATACTATTTGCATAATCGATATAAAAATATAAAAAGTATATTTTACTTTAAAATAGAGAAAATTAATACAAAGCCTATTTTTATATCATTTGATAATTTAATTTTCACGATGCTTTTAACTTTATTTTTATATACATACACATTAATTTTCTATGTGCACTAAGAGAAAATCTCAAACTCAAATTTATGGATTATGTTACTTATATGATATTTGAAAGATAGAATGGCTAAAATATGCGTTGAGTTTTTATATGTATATATTGTTGTTATTTAACTGTCATTTATTTGTTACATAGAACGTTTTAGTTTTTCACTTTTTTCTTAAACTGTTCAATAACAAAACAATGTGAATTTTAAAGTATGTTAGCTGAAATGCACATTAATTTTCTATCTGCACTAAGAGAAAATTTCAAACTCAATTTATGGATTACGTTACTTATGTGATATTTGAAAGATGGAATGACTAAACATGTGTAGAATTTTTATTTTTATATCAGAGAAAACCTTTTTATATATGAGATATTACTTTTAAGCTTAAGTAACTTTCAAATGAAACCTTTCAAATGAAGCCTTTTTATTTTATTAATATAGCTTAAGAAACTTTCAAACCAAACCTTTTTATATATGAGATAATACTTTTTAAGTTTTTATCAATTTTATTTTTACATTTAGAAATTTAAATGTTTAAGATATTTGTATCAGTTAAAACTTCTCTTTCTGAAAGAATTAACTTTTTATTCTTAAACTATCTTTTAAAAAAATAACTTAGAAAACTAAATAAATGAATACACCATTTTCTGTTTTTTTAAAAGACCTTTTTAACATCATTGTGCTGTTCTTTCCAAAATTCTCAATTTAGTTGGTGTAATACGATGCAAAAATCTACATAGTGTCCATTATATGAAAAAAATGCTGAGATCAGTGCCGACAAAAAAAAATGCTGAGATCAGTAAAGTTATGCAATTTTCCAAAGTATAAATTTTTTTATGAAACATTCAATTGATATTAGTTGTTTTTGTTTTGGATCCTGTGTTGTTAGACCCAAACCAAATAGTCAATTGATGTAGACGACAAAACTATTTGCTAAAACTGGTTCATGATCAGAAACACATTACAAATGAAAAATTAGACCCAAACCAAATAGCCAATTTCTTAAGCAAATCACCCTCCAAAACTTGATATATCATACAAACCACACCATGACTATGCAACTTACTAAACACAAAGACCTGACTCTTCTTCATAAATAAGCCTATCTTCTTTACCGCATAAGTAAAGTTTGTAAAAAGATACCTAAGAGCACTTTCATCTTGCTAGGTTATCTAGAATCATATGGGGAACAAAAAGAATGTAAAATATAGCGAACCATTACCTCTGTACTTGTGTAGGCTCTTTCAGATTAGTGCCATGTGAAAAGTGAAAAATTTATTAGCTTCTGATCAAAAACGTTCGGTTTCTTATGCGTAAGGCTCTTAACCATCAGTTAGAATCAGTTTTTCTAGAAATATGTCGCCGTGTGTTCCCTTCTGAACCATTCCTTCAACTTGTTTCACCAATAGAATCAAGGGAACCTTGAAGACCAACATTCCTAGTCATGTTAACATCTAAGCTCATTTCCTGCAGAACAATTCGAAGATCCATAACTATCACAACTTTCTAAATAAATTTGACATTTTTGACGTCTTGGACAGTAAAGAAAGACATATATCAAAGGAAATTAAGATGTGCTCATGTATTTGTGGTTGGTGACCTTTGTTCTTCGTCGCGAAGAAGTTGGTGAGGCTATAGAGGTGGAGCTCAGCTTGAGAAAAGCTTCACAATGACGTACACGATTAGGTGCAATAAATCCTTGCATAACAAAAGGCACGTGGATGTTTTAATTGATAGCATTATAAGTATAAGCACTGGACAATTTGAGGGGATTTCAAAGCACAGTCTGTACCTTCTCGTCGATCAGGAGAAGCTCAAGAGTAATTAGCATCCCATCTTCTGCTGGATTCCAAGCTTCCTAAAAATGATACAGCTTGAAAATCAACCTGGCCTCAGCCACCCTGGAGACAACATCTTTGAAGAACACGATCAGTGTTAGCAAAAGAGAAAACGCACGATCGGAGAGACAACAACAGTAGATTTACATGTTTTTGAGACATTTTTGCGAATGAATTTGTTTTGATGGAACGGCAATATGGTGGTCTGTTACTCATATCAAAATTTTATATGGAGGTGAAGGAGTCTGTGAGAAGTAGCTCGTTAAAATTAGGGATTTGAAACCTATGGTGTGAAGTTGTAGAGGTGGAGAGATGGCTGGAGGAGTTATTAGGGACTCTAAATGTCATTTTTCAATGAGGATTAGAAGCATTACGGAAACGTTCCCACACGACACGCCACATCGGCGCTGCAAAATAAGAGAGTGAGGAAGACGACGTCTTTGTAAGGTGTGATGGGCCGTAGGTGGGCTGTAAAGATAATTACATAGTGTGAACTACAGTTTTTAATTTAACGATGCTTTTAATTTTAATGGGCTAATTTGATGGTTTGTTTTTGACGTCGAAAGTGTGTTATTGAGAGGCTGACGTGTCTAAAAACGCCCCATGCTTACTGATGACGTGGCGCAAGGAGGTGCCAGAGAAGTCTACTTTATATATATAGATTCATGTAAACACCTTAATTAACCCATAAAAACACGGATATATATATCTTAATTAGTCCACTTAGTGATTGGAAACAAAGAAAAGGCGATAAGATTTTTTCACAGTTTCTATTTTTGGACAAATGATTACGTGGTCTATCAATGGTTTGATGAAATAAATAAATGAGTGAATCGTAAAGTGGCCCTATGATCATGCAAAGAGGCACGAAAGACGAAACAATGCATTTTTGCAAAGTCAAATCATCGTGCGCTCGACCCATTCCCCTCGCCTTTGTCATTGATCCCTACCTTTCTATTTTTTCTACTTTTGTTTTGATTTATTTTTATTAATAAATTTTCTTAAGTAATTGTATGCGTCACCGTAACCTTTTTTGTTCCTGGTTAAACTATTTTAAAGCATTATTATTGCGGAATCCCAAATGGGGGTTCTTATTTACTTTTTTCTTATTTTTATTAAAAAAACCAAACCAATCACGGATCGTTTTATGTTTAATATGATCCACAAACAGTACAAGAACTCAACCTAATCCACTTTTTATTTGACAATTTTTCCTCTAAGTTTTGACATTTTGTGGTCACCCTCTTAAGAGACCCCTAAAACACTGCCATAATGTTGTTCCTAAGTTAAATGTTAAGTGATTGCTGTTTGTTTGTTGCCACTAAAATCCCTTGTTGAAGAGGCCATCTTACTTTTATGAAAATACCTGTTCTCTAATGGGTTTGAACATTCCATTTCCACCATTTGTCCAGGGTTGAGTCCTGGAATTTTAAGGTAAACTATTTTTTACAAAGACTAAATAAAAAAGATTCCTTATTTAATTTTAACTGTGAGAGTGCGCAGCTAAAAACAAAACTTGAAAAGCTAAAGCAAAACCATTGCTTGTCTGAAATTCTAATGATGGAAACCTCGTTTGTTAAATCTCCTTTTTGTATTTCGGATGATAGGAATTGTTTATCACCAAAAAGTTAAAAGCACGTTTGTGCAATACATTGGGAGCGCTTTTTTTGTTGTGGCCTGGATGCGTGGTACGGATTTTATAAGCTTTTAATATAACATCTAATCTCCACTCTATCTTTATTTTTCTTTTTAAATATAATAAATATCATGTACATATAAATTTGATTTACCTTTATAATATAGTTTCTCTATCTTTTAAAAATAATATAAAAATGCTAGTCTTTTCTTTAAACACAGATAAAATTCAATAATTAATATTTTTTAAAAAATAAAGGAATTTTAGAAAATGATTTTTGCAACATAATTGGTATTATTTTTAGAGGAGAACATAAACTGAATATGATGTAACGTAAGAGAAATAAGTTTACCAGTTTTGTTCTGAGCAAAAATAATTTTACCTGTTATCTAGAAGAAAATAGTGTGATTTTTTGAAAAATTGAAGCGAAGTAGTGAGGATCAAAAGTCAGGTGATAGGCTGATAGCCCAAGCCACTACACTATTGATATTGTTAAGTTGGGCTCTAATTCTACTTATAGGCCTAAGATACAGAATTGTTGCAACGAATGGGAAGAGCCGTGGGATTAATTGAGCCTGCTAATAAATACGCTACATATTCGTTCACTTTTACAAGGTGATGTGAACCAGTTAGATAATGCAGTCATCCCAAAAGGTTATTGGGAACAATCGTTTCTTTGACCAGCGATTTGAATATTCTCTATATATTTATATATATATATATCTGTGAAATAGTATTATGTCAATCACTTCCTTTCAATAGTCTAAAGTCTCCAAGTTATTGAACAAAACCCACACACTAGAAAATGAGTGGAAAGAGCGGCAGCAGCAGCGGTGGAGGAAAGAACGGTGGCAGTGGAGGAGGAAAGAGCAGTGGTGGCGGTGGAGGAGGGAGAGGTATATGGTAGCACCAGGTTCAAAAGGTGGAGCTTACATCTCAAGAGGTGGATTTGAGAGTAACCCTCAAGCGTACTTCAGTAACTTGCATGGTAGTGGTAGTGGACAGAACAAGAAGTGAAATTGTGTGTGCTGCTCCTCCTACTAGTACAAGCATGAATTATCGTCTTGTCTAATTAAATAATATGTAATGAAGTTTGAATAAGTACTGAATAAAATGATTTTAATCTCTTATAATTTGTGTTATGGAATGTGTAATACGGTTCTTGAATTAATAATGGATCCAAAAATATAAACCGAAAAATCAATTTTTAGAGAAATTTGTTCTTTTTAGTTTTATGTTGTTGTTGTGTTTTTTTTTAATAAGAATATACTAATAATATACCAATAGATAAATTATGCAATATATTTCACAAATTTACAAGTCAGCAAGAGAGAGCCAACCGTTTGAGATAAGCTGCATTGGATCAGAAGATGAAGAAGTAGGCGTTCCCCACGAGACGTGATCACACGTGGCAGGAAAAAACATAATCTTCGAGATTTTCTTCCTTTTTCCATTTCCGGAAAAAAAAAAATCAATTTTCTTGTTGAGTTGAGACGAAGGAAGAAGAGAGATAACGATTTGGGTGTTTTCTCTCACTACTAAGCTAAACCCACCACCAACCTTTTTGTGGATTCTAGTGGAGAGAAAGAAGCTTTGAATCTTTCTCTTTTTTTTTTTGAAAAAAAAAGAAGGAATAGAATCTAGAGTATCGGATATGTCGAGCTCAGTATCCACTTCGTTGTGCTGTTCGTCAGCCCAGGTCAATGGGTTCGGTCTTAGGCCTCAAAGGTCCCTCCTTTACCAACCCATTTCCTTTCTTTCTCCAGGTAACAACTCTTATCTTTTCTTCAAAGCCTTGAGTTTTTGATGATTGCAATGGATTCGGTTATTTAAAATGAATTGTCTTTCATGTGTTTGTGGATATGACTGAGAGAGAGAGTAAACAATATGAGCTTCTGATTTGCTATTTGTCACTTGAAAAAAAGAATCAAAACTTTCTTTTGCATTATTATTATGTGAACTCTTTGGCAGAAGGAGAACTCATGATGGTGTTGTGAAGGCCACTGCTCGTGTTGATAAATATTCCAAGAGTGATATCATCGTCTCTCCCTCCATTCTCTCTGCTAATTTCGCAAAATTAGGCGAGCAGGTTCTTCTCTCCTCTCTCTCTCTCTCTCTCTCTCTCTCTCTCTTCTCTCTCTCTCTCTCTCTCTCCTCTCTCTCTCTTCTCTCTCTCTCTCTCTTTCCTTTCCATGCTTTCCTGTTTCACTTGACTTCTTGTTTGTTTTTTCTTTTTTCTTTTGCAGGTAAAAGCAGTAGAGTGTGGCAGGTTTTGATTGGATCCATGTTGATGTGATGGATGGTCGTTTGTTCCCAACATCACTATTGGACCTCTTGTGGTTGATGCTTTGCGTCCTGTTACTGATCTTCCTCTGGATGTTCATCTTGTAAACCTCGCTCCTTTCTATTCTATCTCTCTCTCTCTCTCTATATATAGATATGGTTTCTTGATGTCACTTTTCAATTTCTCTCTAACACAGATGATAGTGGAACCAGATCTGAGGGTACCAGATTTCATCAAAGCAGGTGCAGACATCGTCAGTGTACACTGTGAGCAGTCATCCACCATCCATTTTGCACCGCACTGTCAATCAAGTACTCTTATTTTCTACCTTCCACGGTTTTGAGTTATTGCTTCTGGTGGAATACTATTTTATCACTATTAATCTTACCTTGTGGTGCTGGTTAGATTAAAAGCTTAGGTGCCAAAGCTGGAGTTGTTCTAAACCCTGGAACCCCATTGAGTGCTATAGAATATGTATTGGAGGGTGAGTTTCTTTTTTTCTCTACTCTTCTAACAACACTGCATTTTCTTCAGCGAGGGATGGTAGGATTATAACTCAGTGGGAGTGTAATTTGTTTCTGGAATCAGTGGTGGATCTGGTCTTGATAATGTCGGTCAACCCCGGGTTTGGTGGACAGAGCTTTATCGAAAGCCAAGTTAAGAAAATCTCGGATTTGAGAAGAATGTGTGTCGAAAAGGTAATCTTGTAGCTGGTTACTTCTTCTGCCTGAGTAATAAGGTTACTGTCATGATCCTCTTCTAACAAAAACTTTTGTCTTGTGTGTTTTAGGGAGTAAACCCATGGATTGAAGTTGATGGTGGTGTCACTCCAAAGAATGCATACAAGGTGAAGCCTCGAAAACTCTTCTACTCATCTTTAACTGTAGATACTCCTGTTTCCCTGGAGATTTATGAATCTTTTGTGAGTTGAAATAGGTTATTGAGGCTGGAGCAAATGCTCTAGTAGCTGGATCAGCTGTATTTGGAGCTAAAGACTATGAAGAAGGTATAGAGACACTTTGGACATTTATATATATTTCCCAGTTATGGGACACTTATCTCAAGTTCTGTTTGCTTATTTCTAAAAATCTGCAGCTATAAAAGGAATCAAGACCAGCAAGAAGCCAGAAGCTGTGGCTGTGTAATGTGAAGCAACAAGCTAAAAAGATCATAAGACAGATCACCGAGATGTTTATGTTGTTGTTTGTTGTCATTCACCAGATTGCATTCGACATAAAAAAGTCCATAAGAATCAAACTCTCAATAGTTTTGAAGTAGCTCGTTTATACTCCTGTGTATCATCATTGTCTTGTAGATTTGGGGATATGCAGATTCAATACATTATGCAATTAATAAGAAATAAGCTGTGTTACATATGTACTTTTTTGACTTTGGGGAAAAGAAAGCATGTTTGATTTGTCTTGTCCAAAACCTCATGTATCCAAGACACATGAACTCTCTTTATAGAGTGATAATCATCTGCTTACTCTTTGTAAAATCATATCCTTATTTACAACTGAGCCTGAGACTCGACCCAAAAAAAAATTGCAAAGCTCGGAAGAAGTTTACTTATTTAGTTCGTAAAGACCAAACACAGAACTGGTGTTCCTACAGTAAAGATATGGAACACTGATCTCTTTTTATGTTTCAACCTTGTGTCCATCCGAACAAAAATAGACGCTTTTAAGTTATGGAACACATGGTCTTTCCATGGGGTGATCGTTATACATGTTAAAACAGAACACATGAAAAATAAAATCAAGAAAATTGCTGGAAGGAGAAGAAAAGGTTTATACATAACTCACTGAACATGATCAAAGCACATTTATGTTTATCAACGAACTAAACATAGTGATTTCAATGCTCTGCCAAAGCTGAGCACATTATCTCCTTTGCAAATGAAGTACACATATCCAGTGTTTTGGCTGTAGCAGAGCATCATTCTCGATATAAAACCAAACACGGTTTTCAGTTCTCTCCCATGTTTATCAAGTTCCAAGAGCATCATCCTGAGGAGATGAGTCCCGATTCTCCTCTTCCTCTTCATCCTCCTCATCCTCGTCATCATAGTCAGCAGAGTCAGGCTCAGGCTGCCCGTTCAAGTCAACATTCACGCCGTTCATTTTCCTAACAAACTGACCCTTAACACGTGGTCTCCTCTCAGCAAGCCGCTTCCTATTCACATACCTAATCTTCTTGTCAAAACACCTTTGGTTTCTTTTTGCGTCTAAAATTTAGCAACGCTTCCTCTCTTCTGTCAAGTTTAGTCACTCTCACCTCGTTAGGAGACGGGTGGTTTCCTATCTGTGTCTGTGGCCAAGAATGATGATGATGATGATGACCATAGGCATCTGACCATTCTGTAAAGGCACCTGACCATTCTGTGACATCTGACTGTGCTGTAACGACGTGTTCATGGGATGGTGGTGGTAATAAGGAAACCCTGTCATTCCATTCAGATGATTAGGTGGGCAATGAGGATGATTGAACCATACTGAGGCATCATGCCTGCTGATTGCATCATAACTTGGTTCATGACCCCATGCATATAGTAAGGATACGCATTTTGTGCAGCGAATCTCGAAGCGTCAATTGAGATGATGAATCCTTAGCAGCGACCCGGGTATCATCTATAGCTCCTTGGTAACAACTCCTACTAGTACTATGAAGTTCCATTGGTGGTGGAAGCGTGCGTGACCGCTCAAGGGAATTTGGAACTTCTTGGTAACTCTTACTACTGTGAAGTTCCACTGGTGTTGGAAGCGTGCGTGACCGCTCAAAGCGTGCCATTCACTGAGTTCTCTCCTTGAGCAGTGAGCTCTTTACCTCCTCTTGTTTGTTTGGTGTTGTTCTTGTCACCTCACTTGCCACCACTTGAAGCTTCTCAGCCATACCTGGATGAACTGAGCCATTTCCATTGACAGTAGACTTGACATATGTGAAGAAAGCAGAGGACTCTCCAATCTTCAACCTACTTTTCTTTGGCACTGAAGAAAATTGCGCTGCAAAAGAACCGTAGCTATATTAGAAGCTAGACTCGCTATTAGAAAGTGCTACATCAAAGCAATGCAATCACCTGGATTAGCTGCTTCTTTTCGTAGGCTCATGGTGAGGCTCAGGAAGATGATTCAGTGGAGGCTCTATAACAGCAACGGCAGGAGTTGACGTGGCAGTGCCATCAGCACCATCGCCAGCACAAACGGAACCAGTAGCAACAGGCCACTGCCAGCAAAAGCATTGATAGCGCCAAACTAAAAGAAATTAGCTCTTTGCCTATTTTGAAAGGACTTGTAGGCTTTCATAATACTATCTCACCTCCTTTTCCTGATGGCTTCCTCTCTGAGGGTTGGTGGACCTAATACTTCTGTCATCTGTGTCATCAGAGAAGAGGTTGGTGCTGTTTGTGTTTGGATCACTTGGATCAGACCCCACGAGGTCAATCTCATAGCTCAACATATTCTTCTCAGCAAGTCCTAGCTGCCAAAACAAACGCTCACTCACATAAACTTCATGTCACGGAGATCGTTCATTTCCATAAGATAAACTTCAGATAGCAAAACAAACCATGCGTCTTCTTCTCCACATGTGTGTCCACAAGTTGAGAAGCTCGTTGGTCCGAAGAGGCTTCACAAGGTAGTCAGCTGCACCTAGCTTCAAGCACTTTACCACCACAGGGACCTCGTCTTGCCTCGACATCACTTAAATTGAAAGCATTCACAAGATTAGTTTATCATCATGCCCTCAAAAGAAAAAAAAAACTTAGCAAAGTAGAGAAAGTAACAGTTCAGAAATGGATAAGCGAAAGAAGAAAGCTTACTAATGACAGGGATTCTCCGAAGATCTTTGTCACGTGTGATGTACCTCAGCATCTTCATACCTTGGCCATTGGGAGATCAATCTCCGCCAGTATTATATCTATATCAGGCCCTTCTGCGTTAAGTGCATCAATCACCTGCCTTGCTGATTTTACTGACGTCACTACATTTCCCCACCCCCCAAAAAAAAACATCCATCCACAATATTCATTGTATAAAGAGCAAAAAATTATCATCTGCAATCTACAGTAAAGAGCTAACTCTAAAACCATACCTTGATAAGAACACTGTGAAAGGAGGGTGAAAACCTCTCCCAGGCTATTGGGATCATTGTCACAAAGCAAAATCCTAACTCTGCTTCTGTCAATGACCCATCTCCTCTCCCTTACACTCTCCGTTCAAATCCATGATCAGATTTACAGATAACCCACAAAAAAATCTAACCAAAGATAATAATTTTCCACTAACAAAACATTAGAAAAGGGGGTTTATACAAAAATTAAAGACAAAATAAAAAAACCCAGACAAGAGAAAGTGCTATGATACTTCCATGGCCAAACCAAGAACTAGGTTTCGGTACAGTGTCCCCCACAAAGCCGCCTAATTTGTCTATTTCAAAGTCACTTAATTTCACAACAACAAACCAAAAGTTACTCTTTTTATCCCCAACCTAATCGTATAGCCATGGAAACGTAAAAGCTAAATCTAAGAACCAAAAAAAAAGTCAAACTCTTTTATCTCCGGTTAAGTGTTGAGATCAAAAATCGATAGCAGCTCAGAAACAATCACCGGCGATCTGACGCAACGCCGGCGGTGAGATGAGGAGAGAGAGAGAAGGGACGGGGTTTTCCGACAAGAAGTGAGAAAAACACGAGAAAGAAAGAAAGAGAGAGAGATATTTGTTTGTTTGTCAATCAGAGGTCAAATAATGAGAGACGGACGGTGAAAGAGGGGAAATGGACGATGGTAATCTGAGGCGTGATGAGGATGGACGGCGGAGATTGGAAGTTCTCCGACAAGTGCGCGTTTGGTGGGACGCGCGGGATATTTTAGGACAAGGAGGTGACGTGGAAGAGAAAGCGCAGAGAAAATAAAGGAAAGAAAAAGTGGTGAGGATAGTTGGTTGAGATAAAGAAAAAGGCCAGGCACTATCTGGAAAATATCATAAATTATTTTGATGGTGGAGATACAACCTAGATAAGATGCATCTCCATATCAAAATCAATATTTT